>NW_027361683.1:55645000-55910000 GCF_039654945.1 Dendrobates tinctorius | reverse complement strand
ATTGCTCCTCTCA
Organism: Dendrobates tinctorius; assembly: GCF_039654945.1. Lineage (NCBI taxonomy): Eukaryota > Metazoa > Chordata > Amphibia > Anura > Dendrobatidae > Dendrobates > Dendrobates tinctorius. The sequence goes on along the minus strand of NW_027361683.1, from coordinate 55,909,987 downwards.
AGGATACACGTGGTTTATCTATAGCTGCTTGTATTTTTTGTTTTGTGAGGGTGATTTTTACCTGAGGTAGTAGACATCTCTGGGTCAAGGAATCTAGTTGAAATCCTAGAAATGTCTGGAGAGATTGCGGATCGAGTCTGGACTTTTGGATATTGATGATCCAGCCAAGGCTCTGAAAAGAGGAGATTGCGTCAGTCACGCGTTCAGTACATTGTTTGACTGAATTCCCAATTATTAGGAAGTCGTCTAGATATGGCACGATTAGTGTGTCCTTTTGGCGAAGGTAGGCCATCACTTCTGCCATCACCTTGGTAAATATTCTTGGTGCCGTGGAAAGCCCGAAGGGCATTGCCGCGTATTGGAAATGACGAATCCTTCCCTCGACTTCCACTGCGACTCTTAGGTATATCTGGAATCTGTTGTGAATAGGGAGATGATAATAAGCATCTTTTAAATCAATCCCTGCCATTACGCAATTTGGGAAAAGAAGCTTTATAGTGGATCTAATTGATTCCATTTTGAAATTATAATTTTTTATAAATGAATTGAGCTTCTTTAAATTAATAATGGTTCTAAACGTACCGTCTGGTTTAGACACCAAAAACAGGGGAGAGTAAAAGCCTCTACCCTGTTGTTCCTCAGGGACGTCAACTAAAACTTTTTAGCTAGTAGGACTCGAATCTCGTCTTCGAGAGCCTTTTGCTGAAGTGAGGAATTAAGGCGAGTTATAACAAGGAACTCATAAGGGATCCGAAGGAATTCAATCTTTATTCCTTCCTTGATTATGTTCAAAATCCATGGGTTAAACGTAATTTGTTTCCACTTGGTAAAAAAATTTTTTAATCTACCCCCAACTGGTGGGTCTAAAATCTTAATTTTTATCTCTCCTATATGTTGGCCCTCTGAAGATGGTACCCTTCTGCTTTTCGTCTTTCGTGGCCCATCTATTCGTTCTGTCCGATTGTCTTCTTCTCCCGAATGGCCGTCTCTTAAAGGATTTCCTATAAAACGGAATGAGAGAATCACTGAAGGCCTTTTTCCTTTCTTTTGCCTTGGCGAGAATTTCGTCTAAGGCTTTCCCAAAGAGGAACTCACCCTCGCATGGGGTTGCACTAATTTTGGATTTTGATTGTGCATCCCCTTTCCAGCTCTTTATCCACAGCGCGCCTCTGGCGTTATTCACCAGGGCTGCCGACCTCGCTGCCAGTCTTAGGGTGTCCGCTGAAGCGTCTGCCATAAAGGCAGCTGCACCTCTTATCAACGGGATGGCTGCACGGCGTGCACGCAGTTTCTCCCTTGACACTCTTTGCTCAATCTGCTGGTCTAATTGATCTAGCCATACCAGCATTGATCTAGCAGTACATGTGCTGGCTATTGCGGGTTTGAATACCCCGGTGGTGGATTCCCAGGACCTTTTGAGCGAAGATTCAGCCTTTCGGTCTAATGGGTCTGCTAACAATCCTGCGTCCTCGACCGGGATCGAGGTCTGTTTGGAAGTGGAGGATATGACGGCATCCACCTTTGGTACTTTAGTCCATTTTAATAGATCTTCATCAGTGAACGGGTACTTCCGTTTTGAAGCTGATGGGAGAAAACCCCTCTGGTCGTGTTTTTCCCACTCTCTTTTGATGAGGTCCTTAATTGCCGGTATCACCGGAAATGATCTCCTCTTTTTTTCTGCCAATCCCGCAAACAATGTCCAGCGCGGTTTGGGCTCCCCTTTCCTCTTCACACCCCATAGTATTTCTAACCGCTTTTACAAGGTTATCTACGCTGTCCAGTGGAAAACATGCGCGTCCTTCCATCTCCGAGGATGACGATGAGGACGTGGATGCGGAGCCTGAGTTTAACTCCTGTTCTTCCTCTGACTCTGAACTAACAATGACCTGTTTCTTATGACTGGACTCTGCGGGAGTGCTGGCGCGGTTGATGGCTTGTATTTCCTCCCTAATTATGGCTCGGATATCTTTGGAAGATATCGTCGACCCCTGCCTGGTCTCTTTCATACATTGTTTGCAGAGTTTTTTGGGGTAGGAGTCAGGGAGAGGCTCTGAACACAATACGCATTCTTTATGTTTAGTTTTTTCTTTTTTCTTTGACTGAAGTGGGAGGTCAAAGGTAAAGAGAGGGAGGGGGGGGGAGGGAGGAGGTTAGCTTAATAGGTAGAGTATATACTTTGCACACTCACCCAGTGAAGCTTAATACCGGGTCGGATGGCTGAGACGGTCTGGATCGGGTTTCTGCTGCCTCGCTCCTGCGGGCAGTCTCTGTCCTGGCGCTGCGGTCCCTGGTGGAGTTGCCCCCAGCTGAATCCCCTGCCGGGGTCTGCGACTCTGCGGGGGACGACATGGTTCCAACGATGCAGCGCTGTTTTATCTTTATTCTTGTCGTGCCCCCGGAAGTCGCCCTGTCACAGGGCGCATGCGCCACGTCATCGCCATCCTACCCCGGAAGTTCAACCATTACTTCCGGGGTATAGGAGCGTCGGGCGCCGGCCGGCTCCCGCGCCACCGCTACTCACACGCGCGGCTCGCGCGCTCATGGCCTCACCTCCACGCTATATCCCCACCGATGGGGGGGGGGGATCCCCCGGATGCCGGACCGGCCCGGCCCGCTCCCTGGTAAGACCGGGCGGCCCTCCCCGGACCCGGTCATTACCACTATGCCACCAGACGAGGGGGGAGCCGTCAAACGGAATCTCCCCCGACGCTGCTTCCGGACCGCAGCCCCTGCCGTTCCCGAGGAGACCGCACAGGCGGATGCATGGCCCAGGTAAGATCCTGCAGGATCCTGCTCCATTTGGAACAGGAAACCAAAACTGAGGAGGAAAGGCGGACCGCCCCTTTTATCTTTCCTGTAGGGTTTCCTGTTCCAAATGGGCGGATCCGATACCTCCAGTGGGTGCTGTCGTGGCGAAGAGTAAAAAAACAAATGTGTTATTCTACTCAGGGCACCATGAAGCCTGGGACCAGACTCTCAGAAACCATTACAAGAATGTCAAAACACGGGGCATTAGCAGGGGCAAACAAATTAGAGTACAGGATGAGGAGGATCCCGAGACTTTTAATCTCTCCATAAACATTAAGGCTGAGTTAACACGTGGCGTTTTTTTCGCGTTTCCGCGGCGGTTTTAACCGCGCGATTTTGCCGCGAAAAATAAGCATCCCATGCATTCCTATGGGATTCCGCAATGCTGTGCTAATGCTGCGGTTTTTACCGCGGCGGATTCACTTCGCTGTAAAAAACGCAGCATGCTCATTAATTTGCGGAATCGCGGCGATCCCGCACCCATAGGAATGCATTGTTCCGCTTATTTCCCGCATGTGGCTGTGCACACCATGCGGAAAGTAAGCAGAACAATTGCGGATGGTACCCATGGTCCGGAGGAGAGAAGACTGTCCTCCGGGCTTTGGGTACCATATCCCGTAAAAAATAGAATTTAAAATAAAAAATATTGTTATTCTCACCCTCCGACGTCCCGCGCAGTCTTCCCGCCTCTCTCCACGCTCTCGTTCCCAGTAATCCTTTGCGAAAATGCTCGCGATGACGTCCCTTCTCGCGGGATCGCGAAGTCTCGTGGTCATTCGCGCGACGTCATCGCGAGACGTCGCGATCCCGCGAGAACTGACGTCATCGCGGGCATTTTCGCAAAGAATTACTGGGAACGGATGCGCGGGACGTCGGAGGGTGAGAATAACACCGTTTTTTAATTTATTTTTTTTTACATTCTATCTTTTACTACTGATGCCGCATAGGCAGCCTCAGTAGTAAAAAGTTGGTCACACTTGTCAAACACTATGTTTGACGAGTGTGACCAACCTGTCAATCAGTTCTCCAAGCGATGCTACAGATCGCTTGGAGAACGCTAGCATTTTGCAAGCTAAATACGCTTGCAAAAGTATTAAGTTACGTACCGGTAACGGTATTTTTCGGAGGCCCATGACAGCACCACGAGAGAGGGGATCCGCCCTATAGGAACAGGAAACCTACAGATACAAAAGGGCGGCACCTCTCCCACGCATCAGTTGGATTACAGAGCTTGAGAGGCTACCATGGTTAGTACACAACATATGATATATACAACCTATCTACCCTATTTAACAGAATTATTTCATACCATCTCCCACATAAAGTGATTCTATGAACAATCTTCTAAGGAGTGCACCCCTATATGTGAACAAGGGAGGGAACTAAGGGTGCTATCATGGGCCTCCGAAAAATACCGTTACCGGTACATAACTTAATACTTTATTCGGACTCCCATGACAGCACCACGAGAGAATTACAGAGATGTAAACTAACTTAGGGAGGGACTACAGCCTGCAGCACCCTTAGCCCGAAGGTGAGGTCTGAGGAGGCACCCATGTCTAACCGATAGTGGTTAAAAAAGGTGGACGGAGATGACCAGGTGGCCGCCTTACATATTTGATCAATTGATACTCCAGATCTCTCCGCCCAGGATGATGCCATGGCCCGAGTGGAATGTGCCCTCAGGTTCTGTGGAGCCGGACCACCACCTGCTGTGTAGGCAAGAGAGATAGCCTCCCTAATCCACCTTGCTAATGTGCGTTTTGATACTCTGTATCCTTTCCTGGAACCTTGGAAGGATAGGAATAATGCGTTCTCCTTCTTCCAAGGATCCGTGGCTGCTAAATATGTCAGTAAGCATCTTCTAATATCTAACGCCTGGAGTTTCTGCTCTTTAGGGTTGGTTGGGTTAGGGAGGAAGGAAGGCAGAACCATCTCCTGTGTTCTGTGGAATTGTGTTGCTACCTTGGGAAGGTATGCTGGATCTGGCCTTAGGATTACTCTATCCTGTAAGAACTCTGTGTAAGGAGGCAATCTGGAAAGTGCCTGTATATCGCTCACCCTACGCGCGGATGTTATTGCTACCAGGAATGCTGTCTTAAGAGATATAATCTTTAGTGAGGCGGAATCTAAAGGTTCAAACGGACTTTCTGTCATGGCTGTAAGGACTAAGTTTAAGTCCCACAGTACACATCTGTCTTTGTGTATAGGTCTCGATCTGGCCGCTGCTCTGATGAACCTTGCTACCCAATAATCTTTTGCAATATCAGCTGCAAACAGGGCCCCTAAGGCTGAAACTTGTACCTTTAGCGTACTTGTGGAGAGACCCAATTCGAAACCTTTCTGGAGAAATTCCAGAATATGTTTCGTGGGAATTCCATCTCTGATGTCAAAGTGAAAGGTGGACAGGAAGCGTTTCCAGGTCCTAGCATAGATATTAGTGGTGGTTAATTTTCTGCTTCTTAGGAGGGTGTCAATTAAGTTCTTGGAGAACCCTCTATTTTTTAATAGTGACCTTTCAAATACCACGCCGTCAAATGAAGTCCCGCTACTTGTGGGTGGCTGACTGGCCCCTGGTAGAGGAGATCCGGAAGGTTCGGCAGTACCCAGGGATCGCCTACCGACATGGTCCTCAACCACGCGAACCAGGTCCTCCTGGGCCAAAAGGGGGCAATCAGTATGACTCTTGCCTGATCCTCTCTGATCTTCCTGACTACCAGAGGAAGAAGATTCAATGGTGGGAAGGCGTATGCCAGAGAAAAGTCCCATCTTATCAGTAGGGCATCCACCGCCAGGGGATTTTCCCTGGGGTTCAGAGAGCAGAACAATCTTTCTTTTCTGTTTTTTCTGGTGGCAAAGAGGTCTACCTCTGGCTGGCCCCATCTGCGGACAATCTGGCGGTAAATATCTTTGTTCAAAGCCCATTCTCCTTGTCTTAGAGCCTTGCGGCTTAAAAAGTCTGCTCTTACATTGTCCTTTCCGCTGATGTGGAGCGCGGTCAAAGATAGACAATTTCTCTCTGCTATCTGGAGGAGCCGTTCTGTTATCTGCATCAGAGCGCTGGAGCGGGTTCCACCTTGGTGGTTGACATATGCTACCGCTACCTGGTTGTCCGAGTGTATCCTCACATGATGGCCCTGCAGGTAGATAATGAGTTTGACTGCCCGCTCTATCGCCAATAGTTCTCTCTGGTTGGATGAGATTTCAGAATTAGAATCCCACTGGCCCTGTACTACTATGTCCCCCATATGGGCTCCCCAACCGAAGGAACTTGCGTCTGTGGTTATAATACGGGTTATCTGTGTTATCCAGGGCACCCCTGACGCTAGGTTCTCGCTCTCAAGCCACCATCTCAGTGATCTAACAGTTGAGGGGCTTAGACACATCCGACCCTGTAAGGAGCCTCTAAGGGCCCTGCTATTAATCAAGACATCGTTTTGAAGGGTTCTGGTATGGAACTGTGCCCACCTTACTGCTGTGATGCATGAAGTTAGAGAACCTAACAGGGACATGGCCTGTCTGAGGGTCATAGATGGATTATCCATTGCCCGAAGAACCTGCTCCTGTATCTTTTGTAATTTATCTAGTGGTAGCAGGCACCGCTGAGTGTCTGAATTTAGTATCAACCCTAAAAATTTCTGTATTTTTAAGGGCTGGAGTCGGGATTTCTCGTAGTTTAAAATCCATCCCAGGTTTTCTAACCTGGATCTAGCTTTTTCTATCTGGGATTTACAATGACCCACCGATTTTCCTACAATCAAGAAATCGTCTAAATATGGAATGATTAAGACGTCAACCTCTCGTAAGTGAGCCATAACTTCGGCCACTAACTTTGTAAAAACCCTGGGTGCTGCTGAGAGACCAAAGGGAAGGGCTGTATACTGAAAATGACGTACTGTGCCCTCTACTGAAACTGCCACCCTCAGGAACTGCTGGAAGTCTGTATGGATAGGTACATGATAGTACGCGTCTTTCAAATCTATGACTGCCATAAAACAACCTTTAAACAATATTTTTATTGTTGTATTAATGGACTCCATTTTGCATGTATGATTAATCAAAAACTCGTTAAGGGAACGAAGGTTTATAATCGTTCTGAATGTGTTATCAGGTTTCTGGATTAGAAACAGGGGAGAGTAAAACCCTCTTCCCCTTTCAGCCTCTGGAACCTCTACCAGGACATTTTTCTGACATAGGCTCAAGACTTCCGCTTCTAAAGCCGCTTGTTCGAGATGAGAAGATCTTAAGGGGGTCAGTTTAAAGGTGTCCCGCGGGATCTGGGTAAATTCCAACCTAAGCCCGGTGGATATTACCTTACGCGCCCAGTCACTATTCGTAATCTGTGACTATGCCGGGAAGAAGGATGACAGTCTACCCCCCACGGGAACCGCTAGTCATTGATTTGGTTTCTTTTGATCTCTCGACGAGCGTGTAAACATATAGCCCGTACCTCGTCTCCTTCTGTCTTCCCATCTGGGTCGATCTCTAACAGGCGAAGAGTTGCGCCTTCTCCCCTGGCCAAATCTCCTTCTACCAAATGGGCGACGGTAGGACGCTGATGAAAGGTTTGGGAATCTTTTCTTGTCGTCCCCCGCCTTTTCAAGCAGCTCGTCTAGGACAGTTCCAAACAAATATTCGCCCTCACATGGAATCGCACAGAGCTTTGCTCTGGACTGGATGTCCCCCTGCCAGCACTTTAGCCACAGGGCTCTGCGAGCTGCGTTAGAGAGACCTGCTGCTCTGGCGGCCATTCTCACTGCATCCGCTGAGGCATCTGCCAGGAAGGCTGCTCCCTCTTGGATGGTCGGTAGGGCCCCAAGAATTGTCTGTCTTGATGTACCCTGTTTTAGTTGTGACTCCAACTGGTCCAACCAGACCATCATGGACCTGGCCGTGCACGTTGAAGCCACTGCTGGTCTTAAGGACCCGGCCGCCATCTCCCAGGTGTTTTTCAGGAAAGTATCAGCTTTCCTGTCTAAGGGATCTTTAAGGGACCCCATGTCCTCAAAGGGGAGCGAGGATTTTTTTGATGCCTTCGCAATGGCAGCGTCTAATTTGGGGGCTCTGTCCCAAGAACTTACTGCCGGATCGTCGAAGGGGTATCTCCTTTTGAGGGCTGGTGGTAGCGACCCTCTTTTGTCCGGTTTTTTCCACTCTCTGTGGATCAGATCCTGTATCTTTTGATTTAACGGAAAGACTCTCCGCTTCCTCTGTTCCAGCCCACCGAACATGACATCCTGCATGGATAAATGGGGCTTAGGCTCCTCTACCTCCATTGTCCCTCTGACTGCTTTGACCAGCTTGTCTACCCGGTCAAGAGGCAGACAAAATCGCCCCGAGTCCTCTTCTCCTGAGGAGGACGAGGGAGATGAAGCCTGGGAGTCTCTGCTTTTTCTCCACTCTACCGAGGAATCAGACTCCGCCGGGACCTCGCCCCTTAGACTTTGCGGCTGAGACAAGGACTTTAGGGTTTCCCTCATTTCTACCCTGACAATGTCTCTCAAACTCGCCGCTACTGCGGGCGACTCTTCTGCCACCGTCTGCTGAATACAGGGGGGGGCACAATCTTTTGAGGCACGCGTCCGGTAATGGGCATGCACAGAGTGCGCATTCCTTATGCTTATTTTTACTTGTAGCTTTTTTTCCCGGAGAACGAGGGGGATTTCTTTCGGTCGATGCTCCCGTCTGCCTGGAGGAGCTCTTACGAGTGGACTGGTCACTTCGTCCCGCATTACTGTCACGGGACCCTTTCTTTTTCTGTTTGACCTGGCGAAGGTCATCCAGGGGCGGCAGTGATGTTTGCCGCTGCTGCCCTTGCTTCTGCTGCTCTCGATCGCTTTCCATTACCACTGCTGCTTTTGCTGCATGTAGTAATGTGGCCAAGGCAAGGTACCCTGCCCGGGTCACGCCTAAATACCCCTCCTCCGGTCAGCAGTATCCATGCCGCTCCCCTCCCCCCCCCTTAACGGAGCTCCCTACCCCAGCTGGCGCCCGACCGCGCGCCATCGGTGTTTCCGATGGGCGCCGCCATCTTGGAATCGCCGCGCATGCGCAGTGGCGCGCTGACCCGGAAGCGCCTCCTCAGCCCGCCCCCTGACGTCACCGCTACCCCGGAAACCCCGCGGGATGCCCGGGAGCTCCAGAGCAGCGCCCGGTCGCAGCCCCCTGCACAGCGCTGCCAACATATTTGCGCCGCCGGAGCCGGGAATCCCCGGGGGGGGGGGTATACTTACCGGCGGCGGCTTAATTCCGGAGACGGACATCCTCCGGACGCCGCTCCCTGCTGTCCACGCCACCGCCGTGACACCCATCCTGGGCCACCGTGGCGCCTTCCAGGAGATCCGAACCAGGCCGAGGTAGGAGACCCCCTCGCTACCGGTGTCGGCTGGCCGGCCTGGGATCCAATTCTTCTGTAGGATCCCGTCCCCTCAGGAACAGGAAACCAACTGATGCGTGGGAGAGGTGCCGCCCTTTTGTATCTGTAGGTTTCCTGTTCCTATAGGGCGGATCCCCTCTCTCGTGGTGCTGTCATGGGAGTCCGAATAAATGCTAGTTTTTCCGCAGGAAAATCGCGGGAATTTAAAATGCGATTTTCCCGCGGACTGGAATTCCGGAATTCTCGCGGTAATTTCCGCGAGAGTTCCGGTACGTGTGCACTTAGCCTTATAATAATGGAACTATCATGGTGCAAGGAACAAAACAAAAACTGGAGAAATTTTTACAACAATTCAGTCACATTAGGACCCAGGTACAAACCTTGAGAAGAGGCATAACCATTCCATCTCAGATTACAGCAGACAGGGTCCCAAGCTGTGTGCACCCACCACATCTACATCACATCCCCCCATGGATATTCTCAGAGACTGCCTGTCCAGATTAGAAAGTGAGTTTACTCAATTCAAAGAGGATTTACAAAGAAGCCAAGGTGAGAAAAATGCAAATGAACAACTGAAGGACGAACTATTGAGGTTGAAAATAGACTTGTGTGAAATGCAAATGTCACTTAAAAAACTGCAGGAAGAAAACTCAACTCTCAAAGAAATATCCCTGCTAAAATCATCAAATCTGCAACAAAACATGGACGTAGCACCTCAAAGTATAATGAACACCCCAAAACCCACGCATGCAGCAACTACCCCGATGCCTGACATATCACAGACCGGCGACAGCCCCGACCAGACCGAAACAACCTCAGCAATAAAAATACAGCAGACTCCCATACAGCAAACCAGAGCAACCAACAATCCTACAGAGGAAAACTGTGCCCTCATTCCCTGCAACAAAAATACAGCCCCAACACCACAGCAGTCAAAGACAACCATCACCCAAGGACCAAACGATGCACAAACAGCAAATGACCCAAATAGAACACCGATCCCCGACATCGTCCTAATAATAGACTCTAATGGAAAATACCTGGACACTAAGAGACTGTTCCCAGGGGCACAAGTCACAAAAATCCGCTGTTCAACAATCCCACAAGCAGAGAAGGTGATCAGTAATCCATACTTCACAGAGCCCACACACCTCATACTACACACCGGCACAAACGATATCCAACAAGAGACAGTCACTCAGGACCTAACAAAACTCGCAATAGCAGCCCAGCAAAAATTCCCCAGAACCAAAATAATCCTGTCTGCCCTGCTTCCAAGGAAAGAAATAAACCAAGAGGTAATCCAGCAAATCAACTCAGAGCTGGCTGCCAGTATCGCCTCAACACCAAATATACAGCTGGCAAGCCACCCCAGAATAACGCTCCGTCACCTATACGACGACAAACACCTCAATAAACAAGGGGTCAGCAATCTAGCAAAAGAGCTAAAGGACATGGTTCTAAACAGACCTCCGAGACTACAAGCAAGACGCCCACTAAACAGATGGCAAACCACAGCGATCCCTGGAGAGAATCCACAGAGAGGGCAAAGGAGACAACATGCCCCACAATGGCAATACAGAGCAACAGAGAACAGCAACATGGCTGAAATAAAGACATTGCTCAGCACACTATGCAGTCAACTCATGGGACACCCTTAAAATATGCCACCCAAACCCACCACAAGAACGTGTTACGTCCTATGAAAATCTTTCTTCATTATAAGGTATATCGACCAAATATGACATCCTTAGTTATCAGCAGCTGGAACATTCAAGGACTGAATGCCTCAGCCTTTGGGTCCAAGACAAATGACCCAGACTTGAAGCAAAGGCTAAAGAACATTGACATCCAGATCCTTCTGGAGACATGGGCCCGGGCAGAAGAGGAATCCCTGACACCCATGGGATACAGGGAATTTTCTCTCTCTGCCCAGAAAAGCAAGAACATCAAACAGGGCCGTTGTTCAGGGGGCATACTAATATGGTACAAGGAGGAAATCAAAGAGCACATCAAGGCAGTAAAAAGAGGAGAAAGCCATATCTGGATGAGGATAAGCAGCGCCATCCTCACCTCTCAGCAGGACATCTACCTCTGTGCAGCCTACATCCCTCCATCAGAATCCCCATACTATAAGCCGGACATCTATGAGGTCATACAGAGAGAGGCAGCCCAATTCCAGTCCATGGGCAGAGTGCTCCCTCTGCGGAGACCTCAATGCCAGGACGGGTACAGAGAAGGACTACATGTCACCTGACGGAAACACATATGTAATGGGAGATGGATCCTTCTATAATGACTCAGTACAGACCGCAAGAAACAGCTATGACAGAGTGGTGAATAAAAGTGGCAGAACCTTGCTGAACCTGTGCCGGAGATTGGGGCTGTATATAGTGAATGGACGCATCAGGGGGGACTCACTAGGGAGATTTACACTAAACTCCCACTTGGGCAGCAGTGTGGTGGATTACGCAATAACGGACATAGACCCAGCAAACATAAATGCCTTCATAGTCACCCCTGAAACCCACCTGTCAGACCACAACCAGACACTGCTGTACATGAGATCCACGGACAAACAACCCATAGAAAAGCCACACCTGACCAGTCTACACAACCTGCCACCATCCTACAAGTGGCCCAAACAGTTATCCACTGAATACACCAACATGACTAACAGAACCGAGATCCAAGAGCTACTTGTAAATTTCAACACAAGTAGTTACGCATCAAACCAGCAAGGGGTCAACTGGGCAGTGAATGACTTTAACATCCTATACACCATGGCAGAGGTAGCAGGCATCAGAAGAACCAACCCCAAGAAACCAACAAATAAACAAGGCCAAAAATGGTTTGACAAAGGATGTAAGTCACTACGCAACTCCCTAAGGGTAGCCTCAAACCAAAAGCACAGAGATCCAAACAACAGGGACCTAAAAGCGGCCCATGACATCCTACAGAGGCAATACAAACGCACTCTCAGGGAGAAAAAACAGAGGCATATCTGCCAAGAACTACAGAAGCTTGAGGACTCCCTCCAGGACAACTCATTCTGAGAGACCTGGAATCATATCGGCACAAAGCCCAAGCAGAGCACCCTCCACATCCAAAATGGCAACATCTGGCACAGCTACTTCAAAGGCCTCTACAAGAACATACCAGAAGAAGACCTAACCCCAGAACAGAAGCACCTAACCACTAAACTCAGAGACATGGAGGAGACAATCAAAGACTTCCAAAATCCTCTGGACATACCAATCAGTGTGCTGGAAATAAAAGACAGTATCAAATTTATGAAATGCAAGAAGGCCGCGGGCAGTGACGGCATCCTGCCAGAGATGATCAAATTCAGTTCCCCAGATATACATGCAGCACCGGCAAAACTATTCACCCACATCCTGAGTGCTGGCTACTTCCCAAAAAGCTGGAATCAAGGTCTCATAACGCCCTTTTACAAGAATGGAGACAGATATGATCCAGCAAACTACAGAGGAATGTGTGTTAACAGCATTCTGGGAAAACTATTTAACAGCATTATTAACAAAAGGATCATCACCTTCCTCACCCAGCGGGACACCCTCAGCAGAAGCCAAGCTGGGTTCATGCCAAACCATTGCACCACGGATCACATCTACACCCTGCAAAGCCTCATCAAGACCCACATCCATAGAAAAAAACAGGGGAAAATATTTGCATGTTTTGTGGACTTCAAGAAGGCCTTTGACTCAGTGTGGCACCCAGGTCTGATCCTGAAACTCCTGGAGAGCGGAATAGGTGGCAGAACCTACGACGTCATCAAGAGCTCATACACTGAGAATCGGTGCAGCGTGAAGGTGAATGGAAAGAGGACGGCCTTCTTCCGGCAGTGCCGTGGGGTAAGACAGGGCTGCAGCCTGAGCCCAACTCTATTTAACATCTACATAAATGGACTGGCAGCGGCCCTGGAATCCTCCTCTGCCCCAGGTCTCAGCCTGCACGACCGAGAGGTGAAGATCCTGCTGTATGCAGATGACCTCCTGCTGCTTTCCCCAACCGAGAGATGCCTCCAAGATAGCTTGGCCGTGCTGGAAACATTCAGCACCACATGGGCGCTGCCCATCAACCAAAAGAAGACCAAAGTCATGGTGTTTCAAAAGAGGAGTTCTAAAGAAACCTCCACTTCCTCCCTCACATTAAATGGTGCCACGCTAGAGAAGACAAGCAGCTATACCTACCTCGGTCTGGAGCTAAGCCAAACCGGGAGCCTCAAGCAAGCAGCAGAGACCCTGAAAGGGAAAGCATGCAGAACCTTCTATGCCATCAGAAGACAAATGTACCACCTCAAACCACCGGTGAGAGTCTGGCTCAAGATATTCGACAGCGTCATCACACCTATACTGCTATATGGCAGCGAGGTATGGGGTCCAGCAACCTATCCAGACCAGAAAAAGTGGGATTCCAGCCCAACCGAAGTCTTCCATCTGGAGTTCTGCAAATATCTCCTCCAGGTACATCGCAGCACCTCAAACATAGCCTGTCGGGCAGAGCTGGGCCGATTCCCCTTATGGCTCACTATACACAAGAGGGCGCTATCACACCAGGCGCATATACAGAACCGCAACCCCAGCTCCTACCATCATAAAGTCCTGCTGAGCCAGAGCCAAGAGCAAGCCAGGAACCTCGGCAGCCAACTCAACCAAAGTCAGCAACACACCCTAACTAAAGCCCAAATAAAAGATCTCAGAGAGCTGCAAGATGCAATACATAGAGGGTTGGAAGAGTGAATTGGAGAACTCCCAGAAACTCACCTTCTACCGGTCACTGCGGAGGGACTACACACTGGCTCCATACCTGGAAAGGCTACGCCACCCCAAATACAGGCAGACCTTGAGTATATACAGATTAAGCGCCCACAACCTAGAGGTGGAAACAGGGCGGCACCGACAGACATACAAGCCACGAGAGAACAGACTGTGCCAGCACTGCCAGCAGGGGGCTCTGGAAGATGAGGTGCATTTCCTGCTGCACTGCAACAAATACTCAGCAGTGAGGGACTCTCACTTCCAGAAACTTACCACCCATACCCCAGACTTCCCATCCATGGACGAGGAGAGGAAACTCTGCATCCTACTGGGGGAAGAAGAATCAATGGTGGAGGTCGCCGCCCAATATGTAACCACATGTCATAAGATGAGAGGAACTAAAGACCTCCAAATGGACAGTCACTCCCCAAATTTTGCCCCAACACCCCATCCCCACTACCCTAATCCACTCCCCTGCCACACTTCTTTTCTTGCTTTGGCAACACTAATTGTATTTTGGTCCTGCCAATAAAGCCTATTTGAATTGAGAGAGAGAGAGAGCGCGCGAGAGCGCGATAGAGCGCTAGAGAGCGAGCGCTAGAGAGCGAGCGCTAGATAGAGAGAGAGAGATAGATATAGCGAGAGATATAGCGAGAGATATAGCGAGAGATATAGCGAGAGATATAGCAAGAGATATAGCGAGAGATATAGCGAGAGAATTTTTTCTTTGCACGGCTGTTCCGGAACGCCATTCAGGGGTTAAAAGCCCTGCTCCAGCAAATCTGCCGGGCATGCGCAATAGAAATTAGCGGACCGTCGCTTGGAAAAAACGTTTAAGAGTCTGTCCCATCCGCCTGGGAGACACTAAAATTTTGACAGATCCGCTAAAAAACGGGTGAGACGGACGACCGTCAGTCAAGATCCGCCGCTAATGTAAGTCTATGGGGGAAAAAACTGATCCCCGCCCTTTTTTGGCGGATCAGTTTTTTCGAAAATTGGCGGATTTTGACTGATGTCAAAAATCGGAGGCGTGAAACAGGCCTAACCCTTCTAATACCTGACAAGTATTAAATCTTTGACACCTGCTTTCAAACTAGACATGAAAAGTAGGATTCCACGGGGGAAAAAAAATGACTTATTTGTATAACTGTTTAAAGGGAGCCTGTCCAAGTACATTATCTCTGTGGCTGGCTGAAATCTTGTGCCATTACTGCCCAGGTCCTATTCATTTGCAAATAGTGGTTAGAACATTGGGGTTTCTCGTTTAAACAAATAGACCAGTATTCGCATGTTGCTAGTGACTTGGAGCATTACATTTCTTAGGACAAAGTCAATTTTCACGAAGCGCATATGCCTACAGCATGTAACCTTTTGCGGAAGAGGGATGTCCACTGTGAAAATTTTTTCCTGCACTTCTCTTCCTCGCTTAGTCACTCTCCTCCACAGCTTGAGCTCCTTGGCTGTGCAGTCTTGCCCCAAAAAAATCATACCAGACTCCCCCCTTACACAGCTGTAGGACCTTGTTTCTTCTTGTGACAGGACTCTGTTCCTCCATTCTTTTAAAAGGGGAGTAAACCATACATGTAGGTATATATATTATACTGGATGACTGGGAAAAAATGCAATTGCTGAGACAATACAGTAGCCTCAGTCCTCTATTCACGATGGTAAAAACAAAAATCAAATGTAAATTTAGTAAACCTACATATATGGTTTATTTAAAAAAAAAAAAAAAAACCGAGTATCTAATCATATTTATGCTATGTAGAAATATAGGATTGAAAGAAAAAGACGACATACAATTCATATCCCAATTTTCGAACAGTAGCGATGCTCACCTTTCAAGTTAATTAATTTCACTTTTATCATTCAGTAAGCCTGCTATCTCAAGGTAGTACAGTTATATGAACAGGTTATTACTGATATACATTCATCTAGCCAATTTAATACCTGACCCATTTCACCTAATTCCTTCCATTAAGAGCCAACCAGGTGTGACTATGCACGTCTGCCAAGGACAGCACTGGTCAATTTGTGACTTAGCAACCAAAAGGTTTCCAAAGCAACTCATACACATTAGTTTCATTTAGCCTTCTTTCAAACATACTTTATATAATACTAGCTGAAGAGCCCGGCGTTGCCTGGGCATAGTAACCAACTGTGGTTAGTTATAACAAATTATGATTATATTGAACATAAAATCATTTCACATCATTTATTCAACACTAGAGATTTGCAACACAAATTAACTTAACGATTACCCAAGTATTGATAGTATTTTATTTTCAACTTATTTAAGAGCCTTTTGATAAACATGTGTATCTGTGTTTCTAACCCTATCCTGTGTGATAATGTCTGCTGAGCTGTGTACCTAATCCTCTCCTGTGTGATACTTTCTGCTGAGCTGTGTATCTAATCCTATCGTGTGTTACTGACTGCTCAGCCGTGTATCTAATCCTATCCTGTGTGATACTGACTGCTCACCCATGTATCTAATCCTATCCTGTGATACTGACTGCTGAGCCGTGTATCTAATCCTATCCTGTATGATACTGACTGCAGAGACGTGTATCTAATCCTATTCTGTGTGATACTGACTGCAGAGCCGTGTATCTAATCCTATTCTGTGTGATACTGTCTGCTGAGCCGTGTATCTAATCCTATCCTGTGTGATACTGGGCTCCCCCTGCAGTCTGTGTTGGCACGGTAATAAATTGTGCTATTTCTGGCTTTACAAAAGGATGATAACACCATAGAAATGATAATAGGCAAAATTGTTTGGTGAATTGGAACGCGCGGGGTTAAAATTTCGTCTCACAACATAGCCTATGACGCTCTCGGGGTTCAGACGTGTGACTGTGCAAAATTTTGTGGCTGTAGCTGCGACGGTGCAGATGCCAATCCCGGACATACACACATACATTGTTTGTGTATTTTTTTTTCTGTATTTTCATTAATGTTAATCTGAAGAGATATGCTGGAAGTGAGCGCAAGATGTAGAGAGTAACAACTGTATGTGGAATTAGAGCAACTACTGCATTGTGACCTACTAACTGCACTTCAGGTCTGCATCACACATAAGCCAATAAGGCTGGGGTCACACTGCGTTATGGCAGTCCGTTAAACGAACTGCGTTACACCACGGTATAACGCGGTGTAACAGTCTGTTAACGCTGCCATAGACCCCCATTATGTGACGCATCGCGACGCATGCCATAAAGCGGCACGCGTTCGCGATGTGCCGACATTCACTGACAGAGCCTCGGACGCAGGCTGCAGCGTCTGAGGCTCAATCACTCCTAGCGCTGATGAAGCATCAGCCCTAGCGGTATAGCATAACGCATATCGCGTTATGCTATAGCGTTAACACAGCCCGTCAACGCTATGCGTTGAACGGGCTGTGTTAACGCTATGTGAACCTGGCCTAACAATGAAGTTCAACAAGTTGTGGGGTGCAGCTGCATCACTTAGCTACAGTGGGGAAAAAAAAAGTATTTAGTTAGCCACCAATTGTGCAAGTTCTCCCACTCAGGAGAGAGGCCTGTAATTGACATCATAGGTAGACCACAACTATGTGTGTCAAAATGAGAAAACAAATCCATTGACTGATTTAGCGAGATTTATTTAGAAAATTATTGTGGAAAATAAGTATCGCATTTTTTGGATTATAAGGCGCTCCGGATTATAAAACGCACCCCAAATTTTGAGGAGAAAAATAGGAAAATAAATTTTATAGAATGGTGGTGCTTCTTATAATCCATGCGTCTTATGGCTTACCAGGGGTGGTGGCTGCGGTGAAGCGGGGTCCCAGGGTCGCTGCTGGAAGAGGCAGGACTGGGGTGAGGAGGTGTCTGATGTGCAGTGCGCCACTGCAGGTGTCGGCCGCTGCGGGCGGGGTGGGCTCTGCCGACTTTTTGTGAAAGGCCAGAGCCCCCGGCAGTTCCATGCTTTCCTGTGCGGTGGACTCTGAGAAAATAGCCGCCGGGGGGGCAGAGCTTGCTCGGATGGAGATCTCGTCATCAAGATATCTCCATCTGTGCATGAGCCGCCCCCAGGAGGCCATTTTCCCGGAGTCCACTGCAAAGAAAGCCACGGAACTGCGGGGGGGGCTCTGGCCTTCCAAGAAATGTCGGCAGAGCACTCCAGCAATGGCGGACACCCCCTCATTCCAGCCTGCAGCAACGGTACCTGTAAGGTATATACGCATTATAAGACGCACCCCTATTTGCCCCCCCCCCAAAAAAAAAATAATAAAATTTGGGAGAATAAAGTGCGTCTTAATGTATAAAATATGGTATTTGGTCATTAATAAAAGTTAATCTCAATATTTTGTTATATATCCTTTTTTGTTGGCACACACTGTTGGCAGGATGTTGGCCCATTCCTACATGCAGATCTCCTATAGAGCAGTGATGTTTTGGGCCTGTCGCTGGGCAACACAGACTTTCAATTCCCTCCAAAGGTTTTCCATGGGGTTGACTGGCTAGGCCAGGATTCCTCAACTAAAGTCCTCAAGGCCCACCAACAGGTCATGTTTTCAGGATTTCCTTAGTATTGGCCAAGTGATAATTGCATCACCTGTACAATACAAGGGAAATCCTGAAAACATGACCTGTTGGTGGGCCTTGAGGACTGGAGTTGGGGAACCCTGGGCTAGGCCACTCCAGAACCTTCATATGCTTATTACGAAGCCACTCCTTCATTGCCCTGGCGGTGTGCTTGGGATCATTATCATGCGGAAAGAACCATCCACGTTTCATCTTCAATGCCCTTGCTGATGGAAGGTTTGCACTCAAAATCTCACAATACCTTGCCCCATTCATTCTTTCATGTACACAGATCTGTCGTCCTGGCTCCTTTGAAGAGAAACAGCCACAAAGCATGGTCCTGCCACCCCCATGCTTCACATGGTGTTCTTTGGATGCAACTCAGCATTCTGTCTCCTTCAAACACGATGAGTTTTGTTTCTACCAAACAGTTTTACTTTGGTTTCATCAGACCATATGACATTCTCCCAATAATCTTATGGAAAAATCCAAATGTGCTCTAGCAAACTTCAGATGGGCCCAGACGTCTACTGTCTTAAGCAGGGGGACACGTCCAGATCTAAGTCCCTGGCGGCATAGTGTGTTACTGATGGTAGCATTTATTACAGTGGTCCCAGATCTATGCAGGTCATTCTCTATGTCCCCCCCCCCCCCCCCGTGTGGTTCTGGGATTTATGTTCACCGTTTTTGTGATCATTTTGGACCCACTGGGTGAGATCTTGTGTGGAGCCCCAGATCAAGGAAGATTATCAGTGGTCTTGTATGTCTTCTATTTTCTTATTATTGCTCCCACAGTTGATTTCATCACACCAAGCTGCTTGCCTATCGCAGATTCAGTCTTCCCAGCCAGGTGCAGGGCTACAATTTTGTTTCTGGTGTTCAACAGCTATTTGGTCATCACCATATTGGAGTTTGGAGGGTGACAGCTTGTGGACAGGTGTAGTTTATACTGATATCAAGTTCAAACAGGTGCTATTACTACAGATAATGAGTAGAGCACAGAGGAGCCTCTTGAAGCTGTTACAGGTCTTCACTTATTTTCCACCATAATTTGAAAAATAAATCTTGCCAAATCAGACAAGGTGATTTTCTGGATCTGTTTTCTCTTTTTTTTCACTCTCATAGTTGTGGTCTACCTAATCCTATGATGTCAATTATAGGTCTCATCTTTTTAAGTGGGAGATCTTGCACAATTAGTGGCTGACAAAATACTATTTTCCCCACTGTATTTCCTTCTTTAATAATCAAATTTGAGAAAGCTGGTAGCGGGGTTCAGGAGGTTGTCACAAAAAAAAAATAAAAAAAAAAAAAAATTACTCAGGTCACAATATATGACAATCGATCAACTTGATGAACTGAAGGGGGAAAAAAAACGGTCATGTCTTAACCCTTTAGTGACAACCAATTTTGACCCCAATGACCAAGCTAAATTTAACATTTCTGACCACTGTCACTTTATGAGGTCATAACTCTGGAATGCTGCAACGGATCCCACTGATTCAGAGAATTTTTTTGCGACATTGTACTTCATGATAGTGGTAAAATTTATTCAATATGACTTGCGTTTATTTGTGAAAAAAGTGAAAATTTGGCAAAAATTTTAAAAATGTTGCAATTTTCAAACTTAATTTTAGAGCCCTTAAATCAGTTATATCACACAAAATAGTTAAACATTTCCCACATGTCTACCTCACATCAGCACAATTTTGGAAACATAATTTTGTTTTGTTAGGACGTTATATGGGGTAAATCTTGACGGAAAGGCAAAGTACCAAAAAGTGATACCATTCAAACAACTGCACCCCTCAAAATGCTCAAAACCACATTCTAGAAGTTTAATAATCTTTCAAGTGCTTCACGAGAACTAAAGCAATGTGGAAGGAAAAAATTAACATTTATCTTTTTTCACAAAAATGTTTACTTTAGACCAGAGGTCTCAAACACGTGGCCCGCATGCGGCCCGAGGCAGTCATCTGCGGCCAGCGGTGCACCACATGTCTCACCCCCTGAGGCAGGTAGAAGGGGGAAGGCACGCATTCAGTAGCGTGCTAGGGCTACTCTGAGTGGGGTCAGGAGGCGTGGGCGGAGCAGAGCCGCGCGAGGCGTGGGCGGAGCAGAGCCGCGCGAGGCGTGGGCGGAGCAGAGCCGCGCGAGGCGTGGGCGGAGCAGAGCCGCGCGAGGCGTGGGCGGAGCAGAGCCGCGCGAGGCGTGGGCGGAGCAGAGCCGCGCGAGGCGTGGGCGGAGCAGAGCCGCGCGAGGCGTGGGCGGAGCAGAGCCGCGCGAGGCGTGGGCGGAGCAGAGCCGCGCGAGGCGTGGGCGGAGCAGAGCCGCGCGAGGCGTGGGCGGAGCAGAGCCGCGCGAGGCGTGGGCGGAGCAGAGCCGCGCGAGGCGTGGGCGGAGCAGAGCCGCGCGAGGCGTGGGCGGAGCAGAGCCGCGCGAGGCGTGGGCGGAGCAAAGCCGCGCGAGGCGTGGGCGGAGCAGAGCCGCGCGAGGCGTGGGCGGAGCAGAGCCGCACGTGCACGAGGTGCACGGAGCAGAGATGTGTGTATTTTTTTTCATTGGGGGGAGTGTTGTGAATTCACTTTCTGGCCTACCTCTGGTTACTAGTGAAGGTAGTGGAGCTGGTTATATTGACAGAGGGGTCGCGAGTTCTCTTTCCGGGCTCCCTCTGGTGGTTACAGGAGGTAATGGAGCTGATCTAATTAACAGGCAGGACAACAATTGGACATCTGGAGTTTCTGATTGGATTTAAGACTGCCGACTCCCTCTATCCCTGCTGGTGATTTTTTCCTGCCTCCTGAGGTCTGAGCATGAGCATGCAGGGACTGAGCTGGAAATTAAGTGTTCTTTTGCTATTGTTCACATTTGATTTGGTTTTGTCTATTTCAGTTTTGTGTAGTCAGCCAGCCCCAGCCGGGGATGTGCTGAATTTCCATCCTTAGGTTATTGTTTGTACCAGTTTGTTTTTGTCCTTTTTAGATTGGCCTCTCTTTGCTCCGCTTTCACAATATACCAGAGTGCTGATATAGTGGACGAAGTCTAGTGACTTCAGTGTTTTTTCTATCAGACGTGTTGGGCATTTTCTGCAGGTTTTTTTGCGTGATTGCAGACAGTGTCTTTCCTTTCCTGTCTAGTTAGTTTGGGCCCCATCGTTTGCTCAGCCTATTTTCCTTCCTGCGTTTGTGTTTTCATCTTGTCTCACCGACAATATATGTTTGGAGGCTACCTATTCCTTTGGAGTCTGCTCTGGGGCAGTTTAGATTTCCCCTCTCTTGCTTTTGGCTTATTTAGTTCTCCGGCTGTGTCAAGGCGTCTAGAATCATTGTAGGTACACTCCACGGCTACTGCTAGTTGTGTGGATAGGATCAGGGGTCTGCAATCTGCTTAGTTACCAACCTCTCTGGTTTTCTGTGGCTTAGCTTGGTCTTGCTTTCCTCCTCGGTGACCCAATCATAACAGGGGGCCCCATTTGAAAGTTCGCACCAGGGCCCATAACTTTGTAGTTACGCCACTGCTCACGCTAGAAGAGAGAAGGAGTGCCCCGCTCCGTAGTGGCTGTGACCCTACGTGATGACATCCCTCTGGCGCTGTGTAATGACATCACACCAGCGCGCAGAGAGCGGAGGCGTGACTTTCCCCCCATTGCTGGATTTTGCAGGTGACACTGGCTGTGGGTGTACAGCGAGATGATAGCGCCGGCTCACATGCAGAGCCGACACTATCATCCGCTGAGGTAAGCTGTACATTGCAGCTGACAACCTATTTGAATGGCCACGATCGGTATTAGCACCGATAGCGGTCGTTTAACCCCTTAGATACCGCTATCAATTGTGACTTAAGTTTGAAAGGAATGCGACCCACCAGCTTAATTTTTTTTTTTATGTGCGGCGGCCCATTTACTCTGTCGAGTTTGAGACCCCTGCTTTAGACCCATTTTATTTTAAATGTTTACTTTAGAATAGACGGTCAAAGTTGGGGTCATCTCGTGGGGGACAATGTGCATTATCGGTATAATGCAGGAATATGTGTATGGCCTCAATACGCATCCGGGCCATGACTATTCGGAACACTGGAGTGTTGTTTAAAACATTAACACTCCAATATTGCCGTAGTTCTGACTTCTTCAGGATCCCCATGTAAAGGACGAGGCCACAAAACTGCATTTCAACTGTGTCTACAAGAGACCAGTTAGAAAATGATGAACCGAGGTTTTGTGCCAAAAATGGACGAGCATATAAATTAGTTTGGCCCACCATGAGGTTAACAAAATGCAGAGAGAAAAATGACTCTGAAAAAGTCTAGTTCTGTAAAGGCCCCGTCACACATAGCGATCTCGTGGGTGCGAGAGGGCGGCGACACCCCCCAGGATGATGGCACCATCTACCCACAGGTAAGATTGCGCAGAATTTTAATGCGATCGCTGCGACTTAAGTCGCAGTGTCGCATGAAACATATGACGTAATGATCCCTCCATATTCAGACAGGCCTAGGTCACATGGAAGGATTACGTTAGATTCAAAGGGGTTAATGATAATCAAGTATATCTACTGTTATACCTTTATACCAGCATTCCTCTCATAAGTATAAGTGTGTATCAAAGCCGCAAGGGGGAAAAAAAAAAAAAAAAACAATTTAGCATATTTGTGATTTGTCTATTCCATACCTATGTTTTATGCTATATTTTTTCATAGCTACTGCATGTTAGTCGTCATGATTAAGAGCTAGTGTAGCTCGAAATGCGTCGACCGTTATATTTTATAAATTTTTCCTTTTCATGTTTTAATCAACTAATAAATGTGACAGCAGCAGAAAATGGACCCCAAAATCAGAGCTCTGAAGGGAAGAAGCGCCATATTGGAACTCTGATATTGCTGAAATGGCTTGAGGATACCATGTTACAATGGCAGAGTACCTGAGGTGCCAGAACAGCAAAAACCACCATAAGTGACCTTATTTTACAAACTACACTCCTCCCACCCCCCACTGAAATCACCTAGGGGTGCAGTGAAAATGATGGAATCACATATGCCTCAGAATTTTATACTATTGGGCAGAGAAGAATGAAAAGGTAGTTGAACTGTATAAAACAGGAAAGGGATACAAAAATATATCCAAGGACTTGATAATGCCAGTCAGCAGCGTTCAAAAGGTGATTAACCAGTGGAAAATCATTGGCTCTGTAAAAACAAAACCATGGTCAGGTAGACCAACAAAAATTTTGAGAACACCTACAAAAACTTGTGAGTATACGCCAAATATAAATAAATCATGATCCATCTTTATTTAAACAAACATATTTAAAAAGCTAAAACAGATATAGACATGCAAATGATTACTGCTGATCACATTAGAAGATAATTGACACACACCCCCAAAGGAAGAAGCTATATGCGAAACGCTCGTCAGGGCGTCTATACTGCCAACAGGTCAGGTATACTTTTTGGTGTGACTTTCTTGTATGATGATCCATTCACCTTGATATTATCTCCACTAACCCTTGCTGCTATGCATTGTTGCTCTTTTGCAAGCTAACCTACTAGTATGTATAAACAACCTGAGTGAATTGGTGTTGTTTATCCACTGGTTAAGATATAGTACTATTGCACCAAGCACTTTTTTCGTCTATCTAAAATATGCATTTGCTATAATTCTGTTATTTTAAGGACACCTAGCTGCTTATTAGTGCTATTATATAGAATACTAGCTGAAGAGCCCGGCGCTGCCCGGGCATAGTAACTAACTGTGGTTAGTTATAAGAAATTATAATTATCCTCCATCCCATAGGCCCGTGCCCATATACCTATCATATATATCCTCCATCCCATAGTCCCGTGCCCATATACCCATCATACATATCCTCCATCCCATAGTACCATGCCCATATACCCATCATACATATTCTCCATCCCATAGTCCCATGCCCATATACCCATCATACATGTCCTCCATCCCATAGTCCCATGCCCATATACCCATCATACATATTTGCCATCCCATAGTCGAGTGCCCATATACCCGTCATACATATCCTCCATCCCATAGTCCCGTGCCCATAAACCCATCACACATCCTCCATCCCATAGTCCCGTACCCATATACCCATCATACATATTCTCCATCCCATAGTCCCGTGCCCATATACCCGTCATGCATATCCTCCATCCCATAGTCCACTGCCCATATACCCATCACACATCCTCCATCCCATAGTCAACCATTATGACATCATAATGAGCGGCAGGGCTTGATGACATCAGTGTCGCCATGGCAACCATTGTGACATCATAATGAGGGACGGGGCTTGATACGCACACACTGTTTCCCCATTATGTAGATGGGGCATTATGACATCATAATGAGGGGCGGGGCTTGACACGCACACACTTTTTCCCCATTATGTAGACAGGGGCAAAATTGTTTGGTGAATTGGACCGCGCGGGGTTAAATTTTTGCCTCACAACATAGCTTAGGACGCTCTCGGGGTCCAGACGTGTGACTGTGCCAAATTTTGTGGCTGTAGCTGTGATGGTGCGGATGCCTATCCCGGACATACACACACACACACACACATACATACATACATACATACATACACACTTTGAGCTTTATATATTAGATATTTTATGTAGGTTTTATAACCACAAGTATTTTCTAATGTGATATCTGACATAACTACCCACTGTGAATAGTGCTCTTATTATTTAGCATGACCTGTGATCAGCAGTAATCATTTGCATGTTTAGGGTATGTGCACACTTTGCGGTTTCTGCTGCGTTTCCGCAGCGTTTTTGGCTCTGCAGAAACGCAGCAGATTCTGCTGCGTTGTACAGTACCTTTATTTCCTATGGAAATAAAAAAAAGCTGTGCACATGCTGCGTTTTTTTCCGGGCGGTTTTGCTGCGGTTTTCAAAACGCAGCATGTCAATTGGTGCAGAAACGCTGCAGTTTTACACCTCGTCCATTATGAGGTGTAAAACCGCAGGGCAAAACCGCAGAAAAACCGCAGCACTTTGTCCTGAGGATTTCCTGCAGTTTTCTCTACAAAATCCGCAGAGACAAAAAACTGTGTGCGCACATACCCGTAAATCTCTGTTTTAACTTTTTAAATATGTTTGTTTAAATAAATATGGATCATAGTTTATTTACATTTGGAGTATACTCCCCAAGTTTTTGTAAGCGTTCTCTGCTTTAGTGGGAAGTGCCAGTATTAGGTCGGTATTTTTTTCAGATACAACAAAAATTTAGTCCACAACTGCCAGGAAGATAGTTTGGGATGCAAAGAAAACCCACAAATAACATCAGCTAAAATAATGGACTCTGAACACTAGCGGTGTGGCTGTTTCCAAGATGCACAATAAGGAAGCACTTGAAGAAAAATGGGCTGCATGGTCAATTCGCCAGAAGAAAGCCATTACTGCGCAAATGCCACAAAGTATCTCGCCTATAATACGCAAAGTAGCACAGAGACAAGCCTCAAAACTTCTGGAACAAGGTAATTTGGAGTCGTGAGACCAAAATTGAACTTTTTGGCCACAACCATAAACGTTACATTTGGAGAGAGGTTAACAAGGCTGTGATAGTGTTCTCTTGTTGTCCTGTATCATTCCGTGTATTCCCCATATTGTCTAGAGTCTCAATTACATTCCAAAAGTATGATAATTGAATTAGCTCACTAAAGCCCCGTTACACACAGCGAGATCGCTAGCGATATCACTAAAGCGTCACTGATTTTGTGACGCAGCAGCGATATTACTAGCGATATCGCTATGTGATACTTACCTCCGACCGGCTCCCCCGCTGGTTATCGCTGATCGCGCGAGAACGTCCTGGACCGTTTCTCGTCGGCCACTTCCTGCTGGCACTGACGAGTGATGCATGGACGCGGGCGGGAGGACGTCTTCATCGCCGAGTCTGACAGGTAAGTAACGACCGCCGCTTTGTCGCTGGCGAGATCTGCATGTTTGGCAGCTCACTAGCGACCATTTAGTGATGCACCAGCGATCCTGACCGGGTCGTATCGTGGTCGGAGTCGCTGGTGCATCGCTAAATGTAACAGTACCCTTACTGTCTGCAGCCTGACTGTATCTATGCCTCTTGATGAACCCCCTGTAGTACCTTAATCCCCTAGGCACCTTTGTCAGGTCTGAGAGCCCTGAAAACCACCCTAACCTGTGACTACCCCTGGACATAAGGAGGGGGCTGGGGAGTACAGGAGCTGTACAAGTCAGACCCTGTGTGGTGATGATCGTGTGAAGACAGCACATCAGAGAGAAGAAGCATATGGACCCATTTTATCCTCTGCTAGATTATTGGACTCTTATCTCCTTGGACATTCATCCTGTTACTGAACTACATTTGTGTTCTGGACTATTGCATCCTCAGTGTGGTGGATTGTTTATGGACCTTTTAGTTTTGCCTATAATAAAGGTTTTGGAATTGTTCTCACTTCCCTCACTCTGTTGATTGTGTGGTATTGGAGAAGGACCCCGTGAAAAAAGGGCTATGATGAAAGGAACACCATTTCTACTGTAAAGCACGGAGGTGGATCACTGATGTTTTGGGGATATGTGAGCTACAAAGGCACAATAAACTTGGTCAAAGTTGAAGGAAAGATGAATGCAGAACGTTATCAGCAAATACTGGAGGCAAATTAGCAATCAACAGCCTGGAAGTTGTGCATGGGACGTACTCGGACGTTCCAACGTGACAACGATCCAAAACACAAGGCTAAGTCGACCTGTCATTGGCTACAGCAGAACAAAGTGAAGGTTCTGGAGTGGCAATCTCAGTCTCGTGACCTCAATATCATTGAGCCACTCTGGGGAGATCTCAAGCGTGCAGTTCAAGCTCGACAGCTCAGGAATTTACAGAGATTGGAGACTTTTTGCAAAGAAGAGTGGGCAGCTTTACCATTTGAGAAAATAAAGAACCTTATCCATAACTACCACAAAAGACTTCAAGTTGTCATTGATGTTAGAGGGGGCAACACATGGTATTAAGAAATGGGTTATGTAAACTTTTTATCAGGGTCATTTGGATGTTTTGATTTGTCATTATGATTTAAAAAGAGAAAACACAGTAGTTTGACAATAAATAGCATCACTCAACAAGTGGAGACATAGCAGCTAACTGTGGATAGTTATAACAAATTATAATTATCCTCCATCCCATAGTCCAGTGCCCATATACCCATCACACATCCTCCATCCCATAGTCCCGTGCCCATATACCCGTCATACATATCCACCATCCCATAGGCCCGTGCCCATATACCCATCACACATCCTCCATTCCATAGTCAACCATTTTGACATCCTATGATGAATCAGCGTCGCCATGGCAACCACTGTGACATCATAATGAGGGGTAGGGCTTGACGCACACACACTTTTTACCCAGTATGTAGATAGGGGCAAAATAGTTTGGTGAATTGGAACTCGCGGGGTTAAAATTTCGCCTCACAACACAGCTTAGGACGCTCTCGGGGTCCAGACGTGTGACTGTGCCAAATTTTGTGGCTGTAGCCGCGACGGTGCGGATGCCTATCCCAGGCATACATACATACATACTTTGAGCATGTATGTATGTATGTATGTATGTCTGGGATAGGCATCCGCACCGTCGCAGCTACAGCCACAAAATTTGGCACAGTCACACGTCTGGACCCCGAGAGCGTCCTAAGCTATGTTGTGAGGTGAAATTTTAACCCCGCGCGTTCCAATTCACCAAACAATTTTGCCCCTATCAACATACGGAGGGGAAAAGTGTGTGCGTGTCAAGCCCCGCCCCTCATGATGATCTCATAATGTCGCCATTTGCATACTGGGGAAGCAGTGTGTGCGTATCAAGCCCCGCCCCTCATTATGATGTCACAATGGTTGCCATGGCGACGCTGATGTCATAGGTTGCAAGCCCTGCCGCCGCTCATTATGATGTCATAGTGGTTGACTATGGGATGGAGGATGTGTGATGGGTATATGGGCACTGGACTATGGGATGGAGGATATGTATATGGGCACTGGACTATGGGATGGAGGATATGTATATGGGCACGGGACTATGGGATGGAGGATATGTATGACGGGTATATGGGCACGGGACTATGGGATGGCGGATATGTATATGGGCACTTGACTATGGGATGGAGGATATGTTTGACGGGTATATGGGCATGGGACTATGGGATGGCGGATATGTATATGGGCACGGGACTATGGGATGGAGGATGTGTGATGGGTATATGGGCACTGGACTATGGGATGGAGGATATGTATGACGGGTATTTGGGCACGGGACTATTAGATGGCGGATATGTATGATGGGTAGATGGGCACGGGACTATGAGATGGCGGATATGTATGATGGGTATATGGGCACTCGACTATGGGATGACGAATATGTATGATGGGTATATGGGCATGGGACCATGGGATGGAGAATATGTATGATGGGTATATGGGCATGGGACTATGGGATGGAGAATATGTATGATGGGTATATGGGCACTTGACTATGGGATGGAGGATATGTTTGACGGGTATATGGGCACGGGATATGTCCCGTGCCAATATACCCAAGATACATATCCACAATCCCATAGGCCCGTGCCCATATTCTCATCATACATATCCTCCATCCCATACTCCCATGCCCATATACCCATCATACATATCTGCCATCCCATAGTCCCATGCCCATATATCCGTCATACATACCCTCCATCCCAGAGTCCAGTGCCCATATACCCATCACACATCCTCCATCCCATAGTCCCGTGCCCATATACATATCCGCCATCCCATAGACCCGTGCCCATATACCCATCACACATCCTTCATCCCATAGGCCCGTGCCCATATACCCATCATACATATCCTCCATCCCATAGTCCCGTGCCCATATACCCATCATACATATCCGCCATCCCATAGTCCCGTGCCCATATACCCATCATACATATCCTCCCTCCCATAGTCCAGTGCCCATATACATATCCGCCATCCCGTAGTCCAGTGCCCATATACCCATCACACATCCTCCATCCCATAGGCCCGTGCCCATATACCCATCATACATATCCGCCATCATACATATCCGCCATCCCATAGTCCCGTGCCCATATACCCATCACACATCCTCCATCCCATAACCAACCATTATGACATCATAATGAGCGGCGGGGCTTGCAACCTATGAAGACATCAGCATCGCCATGGCAACCATTGTGACATCATAATGTGGGGCGGGGCTTCATACGCACACTGTTTCCCCATGGTGTAAATAGGGGCATCATAATGAGGGGCAGGGCTTGACGTGCACACACTTTTTCCCCAGTATGTATATAGGGGCAAAATTGTTTGGTGAATTGGAACGCGCGGGGTTAAAATTTCGCCTCACAACATAGCTTAGGACGCTCTCGGGGTCCAGACGTGTGACTGTGCCAAATTTTGTGGCTGTAGCTGCGACGGTGCGGATGCCTATCCCGGACACACACACACTTTGAGCTTTATATATTAGAGATAGATAGATATATATCTCTCTAATATATAAAGCTGAAATATATAAAGCTCAAAGTGTGTGTGTGTGTGTGTGTCCGGGATAGGCATCCGCACCGTCGCAGCTACAGCCACAAAATTTGGCACAGTCGCACGTCTGGACCCCAAGAGCGTCCTAAGCTATGTTGTGAGGTGAAATTTTAACCCCGCGCGTTCCAATTTACCCAACAATTTTGCCCCTATCTACATACTGGCGAAAAAGTGTGTGCGCATCAAGCCCCGCCCCTCATTATGATGTCACAATGTTTGCCATGGCGACGCTGATGTCATCATAGGTTGCAAGCCCTGCCGCCGCTCATTATGGTTGACTATGGTTGACTATGGGATGGAGGATGTGTGATGGGTATATGGGCATGAGAATATGGGATGGAGGATGTGTGATGGGTATATGGGCACTGGACTATGGGATGGAGGATATGTATGACGAGTATATGGGCACGGGACTATGGGATGGCGGTTATGTATGACGGGTATATGGGCACGGGACTATGGGATGGAGGATATGTATGACGGGTATATGGGCACGGGACTATGGGATGGCAGATATGTATGACGGTATATGGGCACGGGACTATGGGATGGCGGATATGTATGACGAGTATATAGGCACGGGACTATGGGATGGAGGATATGTATGATGGGTATATGGGCATGGGACTATGGGATGGAGGATATGTATGATGGGTATATGGGCATGGGACTATGAGATGAAGGATGTATGATGGGTATATGGACACTCGACTATGGGATGGAGGATATGCATGACTGGTATATGGGCACAGGACTATGGGATGGAGGATATGTATGATGGGAATATGGGCATGGGACTATGAGATGAAGGATGTATGATGGGTATATGGACACTCGACTATGGGATGGAGGATATGCATGACTGGTATATGGGCACGGGACTATGGGATGGAGGATATGTATGATGGGAATATGGGCATGGGACTATGAGATGAAGGATGTATGATGGGTATATGGGCACTCGACTATGGGATTGAGGATATGTATGATGGGTATATGGGCACGGGCCTATGGGATCGAGGATATGTATGATGGGTATATAGGCACGGGACTAAGGGATGGAGGATGCGTGATGGGTATATGGGCACTCGACTATGGGATGGAGGATATGTATGACGGGTATATGGGCACGGGACTATGGAATGGCGGATATGTATGATGGGTATATGGGCACGGGACCAGGAGATGAAGGATATGTATGATGGGTATATGGGCATGGGACTATGAGATGAAGGATGTGTGATGGATATATGGGCACTCGACTATGGGATGGAGGATATGTATGATGGGTATATAGGCACGGGCCTATGGGATGGTGGATATGTATGATGGGTATATGGGCACGGGACTATGGGTTGGAGGATAATTATAATTCGTTATAACTAACCACAGTTAGTTACTATGCCCGGGCTCTTCAGCGCGTGTGTGTGTGTGTGTGTGTGTATAATATATATATATATATATATATATATATATATATAACGGGCTAAGCGTCACTCTGTCTGAAGCTTTCCGGCGCCATTTTAATGAAGACAAATTTGCAGTGTGTCTTCAGCAATATGACGCCGGACAGTGCTATGGGCATGCGCATACTCCGGCGCCAGACTCCTCCCCAGGCCTCCAGCAGAACGTGAGAGCGCTGGAGCACAGGTAAGAAGGGTGAGTATAAATGTTTTTTTTTTCTAGTATGTGTGTAGCTTAACCCCTTCATGACCAAGCCTATTTTGACCTTAATGACCAGGCCATTTTTTGCAATTCTGACCAGTGTCCCTTTATGAGGTAATAACTCAGGAACGCTTCAACGGATCCTAGCGATTCTGAGATTGCTTTTTCGTGACATATTGGGCTTCATGTCAGTGGTAAATTTAGGTTGATAATTTTTGTGTTTATTTGTCAAAAAATCAGAAATTTGGTGAAAATTTAGAAAATTTTGCAATTTTCAAATTTTTAAAAAAACCAGAGAGTTATGTGACACAAAATAGTTAATAAATAACATTTCCCATATGTCTACTTTACATCAGCACAATTTTGGAAACAAAATATTTTTTTGTTAGGAAGTTATAAGGGTTAAAAGTAGACCAGCGATTTCTCATTTTTACAATAAAATTTACAAAACCATTTTTTTTTTAGGGACCACCTCACATTTGAAGTCACTTTGAGGGGTCTATATGGCAGAAAATACCCAAAAGTTACACCATTCTAAAAACTGCACCCCTCAAGCTACTCAAAACTACATTCAAGAAGATTATTAACCCTTCAGGTGTTTCACAGGAACTAAAGCAATGTGGAAAGAAAAAATGGACATTTTAATTTTTCCAACAAAAATTTTCTTTTAGCATCAATTTTTTCATTTTCACATGGGAAACAGGATAAAATGGATCCTAAAATTTGTTGGTCAATTTCTCCTGAGTACAACGATACCTCATATGTGGTCATAAACCACTGTTTGGGCGCACGGCACGGCTCAGAAGGGAAGGAGCGCCATTTGACTTTTTGAATGGAAAATATGCTGGAATATTTAGCGGTTGCCATGTCGTGTTTGGAGAGCCCGTGTGCATAAACATTGGAGCTCCTCCACAAGTGACCCCATTTTGGAAACTAGACCCCCCAAGGAACTTATCTAGATGCATAGTGATCACTTTGAACCCCCAGGTACTTCACAAATTGATCTGTAAAAAAAAAAAAAAAAAAACACTTTTTCCACAAAAATTTTCTTTTAGCCTCAGTTTTTTCATTTTCACATGGGCAACAGGATAAAATGGATCCTAAAATTTGTTGAGCAATTTCTCCTGAGTGCACAGATACCTCATATGTGGTCATAAACCACTGTTTGGGTGCACGGCAGGGCCCGGAAGGCAAGGAGCACCATTTGACTTTTTGAATGGAAAATTAGCTCCAATCGTTATCGGACACCATGTCGCATTTGGAGATCCCCTGTGCACCTAAACATTGGAGCTCCCCCACAAGTGACCCCATTTTGGAAACTAGACCCCCTAAGGAACTTATCTAGACGTGTAGGGAACACTTTGAACCCCCAAGTGCTTCACAAAAGTTTATAACAGAGCAGTGAAAATAAAAAATAATTTTTTTTCCTCAAAAATGATTTTTAGCACACTATTTTTAATTTTCACAAGGCTAACAGGAGAAATTGGACCACAAATCTTGTTGTCCAGTTTGTCCTGAGTACGCTGGTACCCCATATGTGGGGGGGAACCACTGTTTGGGCACATGGCAGGGCTCAGAAGGGAAGGAGCGCCATTTGACTTTTTGAAATGCAAAATTACTTCCAATCGTTAGCAGACACCATGTCGTCTTTGGAGAGCCCCTGTGTGCCTAAACATTGGAGCTCCCCCACAAATGACCCCATTTTGGAAACTAGACCCCCTAAGGAACTTATCTAGATGTGTAGTGAGCACCTTGAACCCTCAAATGCTTCACAAAAGTTTATGACGCAGAGCCGTGAAAATAAAAAAAAATTTTTTTCCCCCAAAAAATTATTTTTTAGTGCGCAATTTTTTATTTTCACAAGGGTACCAGGATAAATTAGACCCCAAAATTTGTTGTCCAGTTTGTCCTGAGTACGCTGATGCCCCATATGTGGGGGATGACCACTGTTTGGGTACACGTCGGGGCTCGGAAGGGAAGTAGTGACATTATGAAATGCTGACTTTGATGGAATGGTCTGCGGGCATCATGTTACATTTGCAGAACCCCTGATGTACCTAAACTGTGGAACCCCCCCACAAGTGACCCCATTTTGGAAACTAGACCCCCTAAGGAACTTATCTAGATGTGTGGTGAGCACCTTGAACCCCCAAGTGCTTCACAGAAGTTTATAACGCAGAGACGTGAAAA
The DNA here is from genome assembly GCF_039654945.1 of Dendrobates tinctorius. Taxonomy (NCBI): domain Eukaryota; kingdom Metazoa; phylum Chordata; class Amphibia; order Anura; family Dendrobatidae; genus Dendrobates; species Dendrobates tinctorius. Next base: position 55,876,035 of record NW_027361683.1, on the reverse strand, counting down.
TAAAAAATATTTTTTTTTCCTCAAAAAAAATGATTTTTAGCCAGCAATTTTTTTTTCACAAGGGTAGCACGATAAATTGGACCCCAAAAGTTGTTGTACAGTTTGTCCTGAGTACGCTGGTGCCCCATATATGGGGGGGGGGGGGGGGGGACTATTGTTTGGACACACGTAAGGGCTCGGAATGGAAGTAGTGGCGTTTTGAAATGCAGACTTTGATGGAATGGTCTGCGGTCGTCATTACGTTTGCAGAGCCCCTGATGTGCCTAAACAATAGAAACCCCCCCACAAGTGACCCCATTTTGGAAACTAGACCTCCCAAGTAACTTATCTAGATGCCTGGTGAGCACTTTGGACCCCCAAGTGCTTCACAGAAGTTTATAACGCAGAGACGTGAAAATTTAAAAAAAAAAAAAAATTTCCACAAAAATATTTTTTTAGCCCCTAATTTTTTATTTTCCCAAGGGTACCAGGAGAAATTAGACCCCCAAAGTTGTTGTGCAATTTTTCCTGAGTACGCTGATACCCCATATGTTGGGGTAAACCACTGTTTGGGCACACGTCGGGGCTTGGAAGGGAGGAAGCACCGTTTAACTTTTTGAACGCAAAATTGGCTGGAATCAATGGTTGCACCATGTCGCGTTTGGTGACCCCCTGATGTGCCTAAACAGTGGAAACCCCTCAATTCTAACTCCAGCCCTAACCCCAACACACCCCTAACCACATCCCTAACCCTAATTCCAACCCTAACCATAACCCTAACCCCAACAGACCCCGAACCCTAATCCCAACCCTAACCCTAATCCCAACCCTAACCCTAATCCCAACCCTAACCCTAATCCCAACCCTAACCCTAATTCCAACCCTAACCCTAATTCCAACCCTAACCCTAATTCCAACCCTCTTTCCAACCCTAACACTGGGAGAGTGATCAAAATGAAAGAATGGAATCTGCAGCCGGCAGATTCGGGCGGGCGCTCTGCGCATGCGCCCGCCATTTTCAAAGATGGCGGCGCTCATCATCCGGACCCGAGGGACACCGGGAGGGACGGGGGGACTCAGGAGGTACCGGGGGGGTGAGGGGGGGATCGGAGGCTGGCGGGGAGCAGAGGGAATGGGAGGGGGGCAGATGATGACAGCGGCGGCAGATCGCCGCTGTCATTCAGTTGCGGGGGGGCGATCGCCGGTGGGGGGGGGGCGGAATCGGTGTCTCCAGCCATGTCCGTTGCTACAGCAGCGTCGGACATGGCTGGATTGTAATATTTCATCATTTTTCATTGATGAAATATTACTATCGCTCTGATTGGCTGTTTCACTTTTAACAGCCAATCAGAGCGATCGTAGCCACGTGGGGGCGAAGCCACGCCCCCTGTGGTGAATTACAAAGCCCCCTGTATCTGCGGGTTGGGTGACCTTTCAGTGACCCCGGTCACCCGACCCGCAGGGGGGCTTTGAAGTCACATAGGCGTCACTGGTCAGATTTGAACCAGGTTTCATGACGCCTATTTGGCGTCATTGGTCGTGAAGGGGTTAATACGGGTGTGGGGGACCATGCATACCCCGAAAAGGGGGGGGGGTGAGAGGACCATGCATACTAGAATAAGGGGATGAGAGGACCATGCAGACCAGGATAGGGGGGTGAGGGGACCATGCATACCCCGAAAAGGGGGGGGTGAGGGGACCATGCATACCCCGGAATGGGGGGGGTGAGGGGACCATGCATACCAGGAATGGGGGGGGTGAGGGGACCATGCATACCAGGAATGGGGGGGGTGAGGGGACCATGCATACCAGGAATGGGGGGGGTGAGGGGACCATGCATACCAGGAATGGGGGGGGTGAGGGGACCATGCATACCAGGACTGGGGGGGGTGAGGGGACCATGCATACCAGGACTGGGGGGGTGAGGGGACCATGCATACCAGGATAAGGGGGGGGGTGAGAGGACCATGCATACTAGGATAAGGGGGGGGGGTGAGAGGACCATGCATACTAGAACAAGGGGATGAGAGGACCATGCATACTAGAACAAGGGGATGAGAGGACCATGCATACCAGGATAGGGGGGGTGAGAGGACCATGCATACCAGGATACGGGAGTGAGGGGACCATGCATACCAGGATCGGGGGGTGAGAGAACTATGCATACCAGGATAGGGGGTGAGGGCACCATGCATACCAGGATGAGGAATAAGGTGCCATGCTTCCCAGGATATGAGGGGGGCAGCACATACCAGGATTGGAAACCACATACCAATAAAAATGATCGCCACCCGGGCGTAGAACGGGGTCGTAGTGTGTGTGTGTATATAATATATATATATAACAAGTGCTAAGCATCTCTGGGATCTCCTTCAAGACTGTTGGAAGACCATTTCTGGTGACTACCTCTTGAAGTTCATCAAGAGAATGCCAAAAGTGTCCAAAGCAGTAATCAAAGCAAAAGGTGGCTACTTTGAAGAACCTAGAATATAAGACATATTTTAAGTTGTTTCACACTTTTTTGTTAATTATATAATTCCACGTGTTGATTCATAGTTTTGATCCCTTCTGAGTGAATCTACAATTTTCATAGTCATGAAAAAAAAAGAAGAAAACTCTTTGAATGAGGTGTGTCCAAACTTTTGGTCTGTACTGTATTATTTACATATACAGTACACACACGCACGTTGCTCTGCTTAGGTATTCACCAGTATAACTTCTGACAGGTCACTGATCCCTCAGTGACCTGCCCCCTACTTTACATAATGAATCTAATATATAAAGCTCAAAGTGTGTGTGTGTGTGTGTCCGGGATAGGCATCCGCACCGTCGCAGCTACAGCCACAAAATTTGGCACAGTCACACGTCTGGACCCCGAAAGCGTCCTAAGCTATGTTGTGAGGCGAAATTTTAACCCCGCGCGTTCCAATTCACCAAACAATTTTGCCCTTCTACATAATGGGGAAATAGTGTGTGCGCGTCAATCCCCGCCCCTCATTATGTCATAATGCCCCTATCTACATAATGGGGAAACAGTGTGTGCGTATCAAGCCCCGCCCCTCATTATGATGTCAATGGTTGCCATGGCGACGCTGATGTCATCAAGCCCCGTCGCTCATTATGATGTCATAATGGTTGACTATGGGATGGAGGATGTGTGATGGGTATATGGGCACTGGACTGTGGGATGGAGGATATGTATGATGGGTATATGGGCACGGGACTATGGGATGGAGAATGTGTGATGGTATATGAGCAGTGGACTATGGGATGGAGGATATGTATGACGGGTATATGGGCACGGGACTATGGGATGGAGGATGTGTGATGGGCATATGGGCACTGGACTATGGGATGGAGGATATGTATGACGGGTATATGGGCACGGGACTATGGGATGGAGGATATGTATGACGGGTATATGGGCACGGGACTATGGGATGGAGGATGTGTGATGGGCATATGGGCACTGGACTATGGGATGGAGGATATGTATGACTGGTATATGGGCACGGGACTATGGGATGGAGGATGTGTGATGGGTATATGGGCACTGGACTATGGGATGGAGGATATGTATGACGGGTATATGGGCATGGGACTATGGGATGGAGGATATGTATGACGGGTATATGGGCACGGGACTATGGGATGGAGGATATGTATGACAGGTATATGGGCACGGGACTATGGGATAGAGGATATGTATGATGGGTATATGGGCATGGGACTATGGGATGGAGGATATGTATGATGGGTATATGGGAATGGGACTATGAGATGAAGGATGTGTGATAGCGAATATGTATGATGGGTATATGGGCATGGGACGGCGAATATGTATGATGGGTATATGGGCATGGGACTATGGGATGGAGGATATGTATGATGGATATAGGGGCACGGGACTATGGGATGGAGGATATTTATAATTTGTTATAACTAACCACAGTTAGTTACTATGCCCGGGCAGCGCCGGGCTCTTCAGCTAGTATTCTATATACAATATTTTCTGAGAAAAATAAGCGTTTTACAAGCGTTTTTCACTTGCGGAATGCTTGCGCATTCCAAGCATCACTTGGAAATGTGATAGATAGGATGTAAAAAATAAAAAATATTGTTATTCTCACCTTCCGACAGCACCCAATCTGCTCTGCGGCGCTCCCGGTCCCGTTAATGCTTTGCACAAAGGACCCGAGATGTCATCACGCTCGCGAGAGCGCGACGTCATCAGTGGTCATTCGCGCAAACCATTACTGGGACAGGAAGATGCTGGTAGCGTGGTGAGAGACGGGAAGGACTTCGGGGGACTTTCACCCCCAATCCTGATACGCACGGTCCCCTCACCCCCCCCACCCTATCGTGATACGCACGGTCCCCTCACCCCCCCCACCCTATCCTGATACGCACGGTCCCCTCACCCCCCCCACCCTATCCTGATACGCACGGTCCCCTCACCCCCCCCACCCTATCCTGATACGCACGGTCCCCTCACCCCCCCCACCCTATCCTGATACGCACGGTCCCCTCACCCCCCCCACCCTATCCTGATACGCACGGTCCCCTCACCCCCCCCACCCTATCCTGATACGCACGGTCCCCTCACCCCCCCCACCCTATCCTGATACGCACGGTCCCCTCACCCCCCCCACCCTATCCTGATACGCACGGTCCCCTCACCCCCCCCACCCTATCCTGATACGCACGGTCCCCTCACCCCCCCCACCCTATCCTGATACGCACGGTCCCCTCACCCCCCCCCACCCTATCCTGATACGCACGGTCCCCTCACCCCCCCCCACCCTATCCTGATACGCACGGTCCCCTCACCCCCCCCCCACCCTATCCTGATACGCACGGTCCCCTCACCCCCCCCACCCTATCCTGATACGCACGGTCCCCTCACCCCCCCCACCCTATCCTGATACGCACGGTCCCCTCACCCCCCCCACCCTATCCTGGTACGCACGGTCCCCTCACCCCCCCCACCCTATCCTGGGGGGGGGGGGGGAAGTGTGGCGCCGGAGTACAAGCATGCCCATACCGTGCTATCCGTCGCCATATTGCTGAAGGCACACTGCAAATGTGTCTTGAGTAAAATGGCGCCGGATACCGCTATGTGCATGCGCGATTCCGACACCGCACTCCTGCCCCGGTCTCCGATGAGCAAAGAAGCGCCGCGGCAACGCTCCTCCCGGTCAGGTAAGTATGTAATCAACCACTCCGCCGGCTGAGCCAATGAGCGGAGCAGCACAGCTTGGCGGGGGATTCAAATCCCACACGGCAACGCTCATTGGCTCAGCCAGCAGGGCGGGGGATTTGAATCTCGTGCCGCTCATTGAATCTCGGCCGCCATATCGGAATACCCATAACATGGGTGTTCCAATATGGCGGTGCCGTTTTTGTCACAGCTTCCGCGGTAGATTGTGGGATAGCGACACAATCGCCGGAAGCTGTGACAGAGCCGATTGACAATTATATATTAGATATTCATTAAGTAAACGAAGGGGTAGGTCAGTGAGGGATCACTGGTACAGGGCAAGTGGGAAGAGTGAGGCTAAGGCCGGAGTCACACTAGCGAGAAATACGGACGAGTGATATGCGAGAAAGAAAAAAAAAAAAATATGCATAGCACTCGGACCAATGGTAATCTATATCTAATATATATTTTTATTTATATATTTTTTTTTAATAGAATCCTACATAGCATAATAGCCGCTAAATCCATTGCCGGCTTCTGTAAAATCATTACAAAACATGAAATGACACATGGTTAAATTAACGGGTTAATTCGTTGAAAAAAAATTGTGTGGGCTCCCACGGTATTTTCACCACCAGAGAGGGAAAGACAGTGAGTGAGGGCAGATATTAATAGCCTAGAGAGGGACCATTGTTCTTCCCCCCGGCTAAAAAAAATCTGCCCCCAGCCACCCCAGAAAAAGGCACATCTATAAGATGCGTCTTTTCTAGAGATAGAGATTATATATATATATATATATACATACACACACACACACACACATATATACACACACATACAGTCTTATGTTAAAGTTTGGGCACCCCTATTAATGTTAACCTTTTTTCTTTATAACAATTTTGGTTTTTGCAACAGCTATTTCAGTTTCATACATCTAATAACTGATGGGACTCAGTTATATTTCTGGATGGATTCAAATGAGGTTTATTGTACTAACAGAAAATGTGCAATCTGCATTTAAACAAAATTTGACCGGTGCAAAAGTATGGGCACCTCAACATAAAAGTGACATTAATATTTTGTAGATCCTCCTTTTGCAAAAATAACAGCCTCTATTCGCTTCCTGTAGCTATTAATGAGTTCCTGGATCATGGATGAAGGTATTTGTGACCATTCCTGTTTACGAAACAATTCCAGTTCAGTTTGATGGTCGCCGAGCATGGACAGCCCGCTTCAAATTATCCCACAGATGTTCAATGATATTCAGGTCTGGGGACTGGGATGGCCATTCCAGAATATTGTAATTGTTCTTCTGCATGAATGCCTGAGTAGATTTGGAGCGGTGTTTTGGATCATTGTCTTGCTGAAATATCCATCCCCTGCGTAACTTCAACTTCGTCACTGATTCTTGCACATTATTGTCAAGAATCTGCTGATACTGAGTTGAATCCATGCGACCCTCAACTTTAACAAGATTCCCGCTGCCGGCATTGGCCACACAGCCCCAAAGCATGATGGAACCGCCACCAAATTTTACTGTGGGTAGCAAGTGTTTTTCTTGGAATGCTGTGTTTTTTAGCCTCCATGCATAACGCCTTTTTGTATGAGCAAACAACTCAATCTTTGTTTCATCAGTCCACAGGACCTTCTTCCAAAATGTAACTGGCTTGTCCAAATGTGCTTTTGCATACCTCAGGCGACGGTTTGTTGCGTGCTTGCAGAAACGGCTTCTTTCGCATCACTCTCCCATACAGCTTCTCCTTGTGCAAAGTGCGCTGTATTGTTGACCGATGCACAGTGACACCATCTGCAGCAAGATGATGCTGCAGGTCTTTGGAGGTGATCTGTGGATTGTCCTTGACTGTTCTCATCATTCTTCTTCTCTGCCTTTCTGATATTTTTCTTGGCCTGCCACTTCTGGGCTTAACAAGAACTGTACCTGTGTTCTTCCATTTCCTTACTATGTTCCTCACAGTGGAAACTGGCAGGTTAAATCTCTGAGACAACTTTTTGTATCCTTCCCCTGAAAAGCTATGTTGAATAATCTTTGTTTTCAGATCATTTGAGAGTTGTTTTGAGGAGCCCATGATGCCACTCTTCATAGGAGAATCAAATAGGAGAACTACTTGCAAGTGGCCACCTTAACCCCTTCACTACCAAGGGTGGTTTGCACGTTAACTACCGGGCCAATTTTTACAATTCTGACCACTGTACCTTTATGAGGTCATAACTCTGGAACGCTTCCATGGATCCCGGTGATTCTGACATTGTTTTCTCGTGACATATTGTACTTCATGTTAGTGGTAAAATTGCATTCAAATAACTTGCGTTTATTTGTGAAAAAAACGGAAATTTGGCGAAAATTTTGAAAATTTCGCAATTTTCCAACTTTGAATTTTTATGCCCTTAAATCACAGCGATACGGCACACAAAAAACTTACCGGTAATACATAACATTTCCCACATGCTTACTTTACATCAGCACAATTTTGGAACCAAAATTTTTTTTTCGTTAGGAAGTTATAAGGGTTAAAAATTGACCAGCGATTTCTCATTTTTGCAACACCATTTTATTTTTAGGGACCACTTCACATTTGAAGCCACTTTGAGGGGTCTATATGATAGAAAATACCCAAAAGTGACACCATTCTAAAAACTGCACCCCTTAAGATGCTTAAAACCACATTCAAGAAGTTTATTAACCCTTTAGGTGCGTCACAGGAATTTTTTGAATATTAAAACAAAAAATGAACATTTAACTTTTTTTCACAAAAAAAATACTGCAGGTTCAATTTTCTTTATTTTACCAAGGGTAACAGGAGAAATTTGACTGCAAAAGTTATTGTGCAATTTGTCCTGAGTACGCTGATACCTGATATGTGGGGGGGAACCACTGTTTCGGCGCATGGCAGACCTCAGTAGGGAAGGAGCGCCGTTTGACTTTTTCAATGCAAAATTGGCTGGAATTCAGATCGGACGCCATGTCGCGTTTGGAGAGCCCCTGATGTACCTAAACAGTGGAAACCCCCCAAGTGACCCCATTTTGGAAACTAGACCCCCCAAGGAACTTATCTAGATATGTGGTGAGAACTTTGAACCCACAAGGGCTTCACAGAAGTTTATAACGTACAGCGGTACAATTGGACCCCAAAAGTTGTTGTCCAATTTGTCCTGAGTAGGCTGATACCTCATATGTGGGAGAAAACTACTGTATGGGCACACGTCGGGGCTCGGAAGGGAAGTAGTGACGTTTTGGAATGCAGACTTTGATGGATTGGTCTGCGGGTGTCATGTGCGTTTGGAGAGCCCCTGATGTACCTAAACTATTGAAACTCCCCACAAGTGACCCCATTTTGGAAACTAGACCCCCCACGGAGCTTATCTAGATGTGTGGAGAGCACTTTGAACCCCCAAGTGCTTCACAGAAGTTTATAACACCTGGGCGTGAAAATAAAAAAAACATTTTTTTCCGCAAAATTATATTTTTGCCCCCAATTTTTTATTTTCCTAAGGGTAACAGGAGAAATTGGACCCCAAAAGTTGTTTTGTAATTTGTCCTGAGTAGGCTGATACCCTACATGTGGGGGTAAAACACTGTTTGGGCGCATGGCAGAGCTTGGAAGGGAAGGAGCACCATTTGACTTTTTCAACGCAGAATTGGCTGGAATTGAGATCAGACGCCATGTTGCCTTTGGAGAGCACCTGATGTGCCCAAACAGTGGAAACCCCCCAATTATAACTCCAACCCTAACCTCAACACACCCCTAACCCTAATCTGAGCCCTAGCCCTAACCCTAGCCCTAACCCTAGCCCTAACCCTAGCCCTACCCTAACCCTAGCGGGAAAATGGAAATAAATATTTTCTTTTAGTTTTATTATTTTTCCCTAACTAAGGGGGTGATAACGGGGGGTTTGATTTACGATTTATGGCGTTTTTTATGTTTGGTGGCTGTCGCACGCTAAAAGACGCTTTTTATTGTAAAAATAGTTTTTGCATCACCACATATTGAGAGCTATAATTTTTCCGTATTTTGACCCACCGAGTCATGTGAGGTCTTATTTTTTGCGGGACGAGTTGACGTTTTTATTGGTACCATTTTCGGGCACGTGACATTTTTTGATCGCTTTTTATTTCGATTTTTGGGACGCAGAATGAACAAAAACCAGCGTTTCATGAATTTCTTTTGGGGGGGTGCGTTTACACAGTTCCGCGTGCGGTAAAATTGATAAAGTGGTTTTATTCTTCGGGTCAGTACGGTTACAGCGATACCTCATTTAGGTCGTTTTTTTATGTTTTGTCGGTTTTTTGCAATGAAAACAATTTTATATAAAAAATAATTATTTTTGTTTCGCTTTATTCTGCGAGCTATAACTTTTTTATTTTTTTGCGGATGATGCTGTATGGCGGCTCGTTTTTTGTGGGACAAGATGACGTTTTCAGCGGTACCATGGATATTTATATGCGTCTTTTTGATCGCGCGTTATTGCACTTTTTGTTCGGTGGTATGATAATAAATCATTATTTTTTGCTTTGTTTTTTATTTTTATTTTTTAAGGGGTTCGCTAAAGGGGTTAACTAATGGGACAGTTTTATAGGGCAGTTCATTACTGACGCGTCGATACCAAATATGTGTACTTTTATTGTTTTGGGGTTTTTTTATTTTGAAAAAATGGATTTATTGGGGAATATTTTTTTTTTTTTTACTAATTTAGCAATTTTTTTTTAAATTATTTTTAACACTTTTTTTTTTTTTACTTTATTACCTTGTCCCAGGTGGGACATCACTGTCCTGTGACAGATCGCTGATCTGTCACATCACAGATCACTGTGACAGATCAGCGATCTGTCACAGGCACTGCTGCAGACTTCCTCATGCCTGCGCTTTGCAGGCACTGAGGAAGCCAGCTTCCTCAGGCCCCCGAAGGCCCCCGTCGCCATCTTGGATTCGGGGGCCTGGAGGAAAGGAGCCCCCCGCAGCAGCGCTGCACATTGCGCTGCCGTGGGGGGCTCAGGGAAGCACGGAGGGAGCCCCCTCCCTACCGATGCTTCCCTTTAACCCCCGGTACACCGCGATCGCGTTTGATCGCGGTGTGCAAGGGGTTAACGAGTCGGGGGCGGTCCGTGACCGCCCCTGACACATTGTGCCGGGTGTCAGCTATGATAATTAGCTGACACTCGACCGCGATCAGCGGCGCTCACCACGTGGGCGCCGCTGATCGCGATGACGTAATATTCCGTCCATGGTAATTAGGTCCATGGTCACATGGACGGAATATTACGTCAATTGTAGGTAATGGGTTAAATACCTTTTCTCATGATTTGATACACCTGGCTATGAAGTTCAAAGCTCAATGAGGTTACAAAACCAATTTAGTGCTTCAGGAAGTCAGTAAAAAGTAGTTAGGAGTGTTCAAATCAAGAAAATGATAAGGGTGCCCATACTTTTGCACCGGTCAAATTTTGTGTAAGTGCAGATCGCACATTTTCTGTTAGTACAATAAATCTCATTTGAATCCAGAAATATAACTGAGTCCATCAGATATTAGATATATGAAACTGAAATAGCTGTTGCAAAAACCAAAATTGTTATAAAGAAAAAAGGTTAACATTAATAGGGGTGCCCAAACTTTATTATTCTATCATCGCCCCAATCCTCCTGTATGGCAGCGAAGTCTGGGGTCCTCACACCTACCCAGACTGGTCAAGGTGGGATTCAAGCCCAACAGAAATATTCCACCTGGAATTCTGCAAGCACCTTCTCCAAGTCCATCGGAGCACCTCCAACAGTGCTTTCCGGGCCGAGCTGGGCAGATTCCCTCTACACCTAACGGTTCTAAAGAGGGCACTGTCATTCCGGGCTCACCTACGTAGGAGCAATCCAAGCTCCCATCACCATAAAGCCCTGACACATGTAGGGGAAACAGAAATACCAGGACCCTCGGAACAGCTCACCCAAACCCAACCTGACCAGAAAACCAATCACAACAACCTGACAAAAGCCGGAATCAGGAAGATGGTAGACGAAGGCCAGGAGAGGTACGTAAGTGACTGGAAGAACGACATCATCAGCTCACAGAAACTGACCATGTACCAGAGTCTACAGAGAGACTACAGACTGGCTCCATACCTGGAGAAACTCCCGGACCCCAAAGACCGCAAGATCCTGAGCCGGTATAGACTCCGTGCCCACAGTCTGGCAATCGAATCCGGCCGACACAGGCAGAGCTACAAGCCCAGGGAGGAAAGACTGTGCCAACACTGTGACCAGGAGGCCCTGGAGGATGAGACCCACTTCCTGCTACACTGCTCCAAGTACTCAGCAGTGAGGGACACTCACTTCAGGAGACTCACATCTCTTCCCGGATTTCACCACCATGAAGGAGGAAGAGAAAACATACATCCTGCTGGGGGAAGAAGAGAGAGCAGTGGAGATAGCAGCGCAATATGTGAGCGAATGCCATAGACTGCGAGAAAGAGAACTATGATATGCCATGGACTTCTATGGCACCCACCCTGGATATGCCCCAATCCCCCATCCACCTTCCCTATGCCATGGACTTCTATAGCCCCATCCTGGATCTGCCCCATCCACCTTTCCTACAGCCCCTTCCCAACATCCCTACAGTCTCTATCCCTATTCCCTTCTGTACACTTGCTTTGGCAAAACTAATGTGTATTTAGTCCTGCCAATAAAGCTTCTTTGAATCTTATATATATATATATATATACACACACACACACACACACACACACACACACACATACATACATACATACATACACACACTAATATATATCTCTAATATATAAAGCTCAAGTGTGTGTATGTCTGGGATAGGCATCCGCACCGTCGCCGCTACAGCCACAAAATTTGGCAGTCACACGTCTGGACCCCGAGAGCGTCCTAGGCTATGTTGTGAGGCGAAATTTTAGCCCCGCGCGTTCCAATTCACCAAACAATTTTGCCCCTGTCTACATACTGGGGAAAAAGTGTGTGCGTGTCAAGCCCCGCCCCTCATTATGTCATAATGCCCCTATCTACATACTGGGGAAACAGTGTGTGCGCGTTAAGCCCCGCCCATCATTATGATGTCATAATGGTTGCCATGGCGATGCTGATGTCATCATAGGTTGCAAGCCCCGCCGCTCATTATGATGTCATAATGGTTGACTATGGAATGGAGGATGTATGATGGGTATATGGGCACGGGACTATGGGATGGCAGATACGCATGATGGGTATATGGGCACGGGACTATGGGATGGAGGATGTGTGATGGGTATATGGGCACTGGACTATGGGATGGAGGATGTGTGATGGGTATATGGGCACTGGACTATGGGATGGAGGATATGTATGACGGGTATATGGGCACGGGACTATGGGATGAGGATATGTATGATGGGTATATGAGCATGGGACTATGGGATGGCGAATATGTATGATGGGTATATGGGCATGAGACTATGGGATGATGGGTATATGGGCACGAGACTATGGGATGGAGGATATGTATGATGGGTATATGGGCACGGGACTATGGGATGGAGGATAATTATAATTTGCTATAACTAACTACAGTTAGTTACTATGCCCGGGCAGCGCCGGGCTCTTCAGCTAGTCTAATATATAAAGCTCAAAGTGTGTATGCATATGTGTGCATTTATGCATGTATGTGTGTGCGCGCGCATATATGCATGTATGTGTGCGCGCGCATATATGCATGTATGTGTGCGCGCGCATATATGCATGTATGTGTGTGCGCGCATATATGCATGTATGTGTGTGCGCGCATATATGCATGTATGTGCGCGCATATATGCATGTATGTGCGCGCATATATGCATGTATGTGTGTGCGCGCATATATGCATGTGTGTGTGTGCGCATATGCGCATGTATGTGTGTGTGTGCGCGCATATGCGCATGTATGTGTGTGTGTGCGCGCATATGCGCATGTATGTGTGTGCGCGCATATGCGCATGTGTGTGTGTGCGCATGTGCATGTGTGTGCGCATATGCATGTATGTGTGTGTGTGCGCATATGCATGTATGTGTGTGTGTGCGCATGTGCATGTGTGTGTGTGTGCGCGCATATGCATGTATGTGTGTGTGCGCATATGCATGTATGTGTGTGCGCATATGCATGTATGTGTGTGTGTGCGCATATGCATGTATGTGTGTGTGTGCGCATATGCATGTATGTGTGTGTGTGCGCATATGCATGTATGTGTGTGTGTGCGCATATGCATGTATGTGTGTGTGTGCGCGCATATGCATGTATGTGTGTGTGTGCGCGCATATGCATGTATGTGTGTGTGCGCGCATATGCATGTATGTGTGTGTGTGCGCGCATATGCATGTATGTGTGTGTGCGCGCATATGCATGTATGTGTGTGTGTGCGCATATGCATGTATGTGTGTGTGTGCGCATATGCATGTATGTGTGTGTGTGCGCATATGCATGTATGTGTGTGTGTGCGCATATGCATGTATGTGCGCATATGTATGTGTGTGCGCATATGTATGTATGTGTGCAAATGTATGTATGCATGCGTGCATGCATATGTATGCAAGCGTGCATGCATGCATGTATGTAAGCATGCATGCATGTATGTAAGCATGCATGCATGTATGTATGTAAGCATGTATGTATGTATGTGTGTCCGGGATAGGCATCCGCACCGTCGCAGCTACAGCCACACGTCTGGACCCCGAGAGCGTCCTAAGCTATGTTGTGAGGCGAAATTTTAACCCCGCACTGTTGTGAGTTCATTTTCCCCTCCGTCACTGAGGCCTGGTGAACTCCCTATTCTAGTGAATGAAGGTAGTGCGCCTGATTATCAGGCACCTGGGACTAATGAAGACGATTGGCTGAGTGGAGTCACTGACTGGATTTAAGGCAGCCTACGCCCTTTCTGCCCTGCGGGTGATTTCTCTGTGGACTCTTGGACACCAGTCTGATTCCTGCTCTCCTAAAGCTAAGTTTTCTGTTTTGCCTTTTTGCATCTAAGATTTGTTTTTGTTTTTCTTGCTTTTTGGATTCTGCCACTCCCTGCTGGAGTGTGCAGTTTTCCGTGAGCTCTGTCTTCTGAAAGTACCTGAGTGCTGATTTAGTTTTTGAAGCTTAGTTGCTTCAGGGACATTTTTATATCAGCTTGTTGGCTTTTGTCTCTGATAGGGTTTTGGCAGATTGCAGACAGCAGCCTTCCTATCCGTTCCTATCTAGGTAGTTTTTGGGCCCCGTCTTTGCTCAGCCTGTCTTTCTGTCTGTGTAAGTGTTTTCATCTTGCTTCACCGTCATATGTGGGGGGCTGCCTATTGCTTTGGGGTCTGCTCTGGGGCAGTTAGATTTCCCCTTTCCTTCTTTAGGCCTATGTATCTCTCCGGCTGTGATCGAGGGGTCTAGGTCATCGTAGGAACCCCCCACGGCTACTGCTAGTTGTGTTGATAGGTTCAGGGGTCTGCAATCTGATAGTTGCCAACTTCTCTGGTTTTCAGGACTTAGCTAGCATTTCTGTTTTTGCCTCCTACGGTGACTCAATCATAACACCGCACGTTCCAATTCACCAAACAATTTTGCCCCTATCTACATACTGTGGAAAAAGTGTGTGCGCGTTGAGCCCCGCCCCTCATTATGATGTCATAATGCCCCTACTTGCATACTGGGGAAACAGTGTGTGCATCAAGCCCCGCCCCTCATTATGTCACAATGGTTGCCATGGCGACACTGATGTCATCATAGGTTGCAAGCCCTGCCACCGCTCATTATGATGTCATAATGGTTGACTATGGGATGGAGGATGTGTGATGGGTATATGGGCACTGGACTATGGGATGGAGGATATGTATGACAGGTATATGGGCACGGGACTATGGGATGGAGGATATGTATGACGGGTATATGGGCACGGGACTATGGGATGGAGGATATGTATGATGGGTATATGGGCACGGGACTATGGGATGGAGGATATGTATGATGGGTATATGGGCATGGGACTATGAAATGAAGGATGTATGATGGGTATATGGACACTCGACTATGGGATGGAGGATATGCATGACGGGTATATGGGCACAGGACTATGGGATGGAGGATATGTATGATGGGTATATGGGCACTCGACTATGGGATGGAGGATGTGTGATGGGTATATGGGCACTGGACGATGGGATGGAGGATATGTTTGACGGGTATATGGGCACGGGACTATGGGATGGCGGATATGTAAATGTGCATGGGACTATGGGATGGAGATGTGATGGGTATATGGGCACTGGACTATGAGATGGCGGATATGTATGACCGGTATATGGGCACGGGACTAAGGGATGGAGGATGTGTGATGGGTATATGGGCACTGGACTTTTGGGATGGAGGATATGTATGATGGGTATATGGGCACTTGACTATGGGATGGCGAATATGTATGATGGGTATATGGGCATGGGACTATGGGATGGAGGATGTGTGATGGGTATATGTTCATGGGATTATGGGATGGAGGATGTGTGATGGGTATATGGCAGGGCTGTGGAGTCGGTAAGCCACAGTTGCGTCTCCGACTCCTGGATTTTATCAGGCTCCGACTCCTTCATAAATGGCCAATTCATAACAACAAATTTACTGTTGTAAAATATTAAACATCGTGCTTATTCAGTTTCTCACCATCATATAAGTAATCAGACCACTTAGCGCAAAAACTACATTTATTAGAATACAATTAGAATATAGCAAATAACTTTTATAAACTTTTCTAAACTGTAAGTAAATATGCAATAAACACTTTTATGCAGTTAATAAGAAGAAATCTATAAATTTGTCCTCCGAAAAAGTATTGCCTCTGTCAGATCCTCCTTCATGGATGCCCTCAAATCTGATCTAATTATTTTGAGAGCAGAGAACAACCTCTCTACACTAACTTGTGTTGGTGGCAAAGCAGTAACCACTCGGGCAACATCTCTGACAATGTCAGGATACAGAGGAATCGCTTGTTTCACTGATATTTTTGATGATCGGTCAAATTTCTCAATTTCTTTTAGTGCACATGAAAAATTCTGCTGAAATGTACTGGCTGTGTTCCTTGATGGGGATGACTCTTCTTCTATGCGGGAACGCTTTGCACGGTCCTTGTGATCCAAATATTTTTCGAAATTAAATTCTTCATCAGTTGATGATGAGGGTGAAGATGTGGCAGGACGACCAAATTCTTCTTGTTCCTCCTGATTGTTCTGCAACCCTTTCATCCTTACTGCCATTTCAAACAGAGCTTCTTTTCCTTTACTTAGCTGTTGATCATCTAGAAGAATCCGATGCATTGGGTCTACATAAACAGCTGCCAAAAGAATGTTATTTTGTAATAGTAGCTCCTCTCTCAGTTTCATTGATGTAGCAATGCCACTTGCAATTAACCCTCCTCTTTGGGACAGGCGAAACATCAGGTATTTTCTTAAAGGAGTGGAAGAACCTGGAGTTAAGTCCTCTGCTTGTAATTTTTTAGTCACTGTAAATGGGTGCTCTAGCAATTTTTCCAGCTCAGTCACCTGATTCCACTGACTTTCATTTAGCGTCAGTTGAGGGTTAGCCATGTCTACAAGAAAGGTTTTCAGTTCAACCAAGCACTGAATCATTAAGTACTGCCCCATCGTGTGGCTTGATCAATAATTGCCCCTTTTCCAGCACGTCTCTTCAAAATTGAGTCAACTTTAGGGGTTCTGGCAACAGTAGCCAATTTTCTCACCTTGCCAATCAGTGCAGCAGCATGTCCTTCTTGCAGACTGTCTTATAGCCAGCTGTAGCGTATGCACAACACAGCGCATGTGATGAATGAAAGAACATATTGACACAGTTTCAACAAGATCTAAACTATCATGTTGCTGTTCATCTGAAGCAACTTCAGTTTGCTCCTCAGTTACAATACTGTGTTCCTCTATTTCAAACATTTCTGTGTCTGTGGACCCAGAATGTTCTTCTAGCTGCTGGTCACCATCATTACTCTCATTCATTAGCTTAATAGTACTTATCATATTTGAAGCATTGTCAGTTACGACAGAAAGAACTTGCTCTTTTTTAAGTTCATAGTCTTGCAGAACCTTTTCCACCAAGACCTGGAGAAACTCACTGGTGTGATGAGCTTTGGTGTCTTTTACTGCCAATGTCTTGGTAACTATTTCATTTTTGTCACAAACAAATCGGACATTGATGGCAAAATAGTTCAGTCTGTGTCGTGTGCAGGCATCCATTTTAAGAAACAGAAAGCGTCCCTTGAGAGTTTTTTTAAGTTCTTCCTTTTGTTTAAAAGCTTCTTCGATTACTAATTTTCTAATACTCTCTCTCTCCAGAGAAACACCAAGCTTGCGGGCCATTTCCCCATTCAGACACATAAAAGCTGGTCGTGAAAATAATGAAATAGGCACACTATCCTTTACAACAAGCTCTATGATCTGTTTTTTAAATGTATCTACTGTCATTGTCACAGTAACTTTGTCACTGACAAAATATCTTGCAACTGATGGCTGCAAAGTTCTCTGCTCCTTTGTTTGGCTGGAAGAGCTGGGCACTGGTTCATTGGTTTGGATGCAGTCTCTCTCATCCACTGCTTTCAGTACTTCTGGATGAAAGCGCTGTAAATGTCTCTTTAGATTAGAAGCTCTGGTAGGAGCATTTTTATCTTTGCCTGAATATGCACTCATCTTGGCTTCACAGCATTTGTTTTCGTCTGGATCATTTGTCATACACTGACAGACATAATGTTTTCTATCTTGAGTGATGGTGAAATGTTCAAATACAGCTGATTTAATGTGATTCTTCTTTGACATTCTCAGGTTTTTAATTCTGCACTCACAATCCAAATGACAATTGTTTTTCCTAAAAACAATTGTACAAAATTATTGCCAGGTCGTACAACTGATATAGTGGTCAGTAATACTGTTATTATTCCTCATGTACTCACAGTTAACTGATGCAAAGTTTGTTGAAAGGATAATACTTCTTACAGTCTTCCTCTTCTGAGTAGCAGGCAGCTGTGAGATGCTTGGAAGGAGCACACCTAGTATGATCTAGTCTAGAGGAGGAGCTTTACCACTAAGAATTTGCAACACATTTTCACACATTGTACAGTCATATGTAAAAGTTTGGGCACCCCTATTAATGTTAACCTTTTTTCTTAATAGCAATTTTGGTTTTTGCAACAGGTATTTCAGTTTCATATATCTAATAACTGATGGACTCAGTTATATTTCAGGATTCAAATGAGGTATATTGTACTAAAAGAAAATGTGCAATCTGCATTTAAACAAAATTTGACCGGTGCAAAAGTATGGGCACCCTTATCATTTTCTTGATTTGAACACTCCTAACTACTTTTTACTGACTTACTGAAGCACTAAATTGGTTTTGTAACCTCATTGAGCTTTGAACTTCATAGCCAGGTGTATCAAATCATGAGAAAAGGTATTTAAAGTGGCCACTTGCAAGTAGTTCTCCTATGAAGAGTGGCATCATGGGCTCCTCAAAACAACTCTCAAATGATCTGAAAACAAAGATTATTCAACATAGCTTTTCAGGGGAAGGATACAAAAAGTTGTCTCAGAGATTTAACCTGTCAGTTTCCACTGTGAGGAACATAGTAAGGAAATGGAAGAACACAGGTACAGTTCTTGTTAAGCCCAGAAGTGGCAGAACAAGAAAAATATCAGAAAGGCAGAGAAGAAGAATGCTGAGAACAGTCAAGGACAAGCCACAGACCACCTCCAAAGACCTGCAGCATCATCTTGCTGCAGATGGTGTCACTGTGCATCAGTCAACAATACAGCGCACTTTGCACAAGGAGAAGCTGTATGGGAGAGTGATGCGAAAGAAGCCGTTTCTGCAAGCACGCCACAAACAGTCACCTGAGGTATGCAAAAGCACATTAGAACAAGCCAGTTACATTTTGGAAGAAGGTCCTGTGGACTGATGAAACAAAGATTGAGTTGTTTGGTCATACAAAAAGGCATTATGCATGCGCTGTATTGTTGACAGATGCACAGTGACACCATCTGCAGCAAGATGATGCTGCAGGTCTTTGGAGGTGGTCTGTGGATTGTCCTTGACTGTTCTCACCATTCTTCTTCTCTGCCTTTCTGACATTTTTCTTGGCCTGCCACTTCTGGGCTTAACAAGAACTGTACCTGTGTTCTTCCTTTTCCTTACTATGTTCCTCACAGTGGAAACTGACAGGTTAAATCTCTGAGACAACTTTTTGTATCCTTCCCCTGAAAAGCTATGTTGAATAATCTTTGTTTTCAGATCATTTGAGAGTTGTTTTGAGGAGCCCATGATGCCACTCTTCATAGGAGAATCAAATAGGAGAACTACTTGCAAGTGGCCACTTTAAATACCTTTTCTCATGATTTGATACACCTGGCTATGAAGTTCAAAGCTCAATGAGGTTACAAAACCAATTTAGTGCTTCAGTAAGTCAGTAAAAAGTAGTTAGGAGTGTTCAAATCAAGAAAATGATAAGGGTGCCCATACTTTTGCACCGCTCAAATTTTGTTTAAATGCAGATTGCACATTTTCTGTTAGTACAATAAACCTCATTTGAATCCAGAAATATAACTGAGTCCATCAGTTATTAGATATATGAAACTGAAATAGCTGTTGCAAAAACCAAAATTGTTATAAAGAAAAATGGTTAACATTAATAGGGGTGCCCAAACTTTTACATATGACTGTAAGTAGGGGGGTTGGGGCAGCATGAGGTTAACCAAGTATAAGATTAGATAAGGGCAGTGGAGAACAGTGACACACAAGAAGTAAGAAATGTCTATCTCCAGCAGAACTGCTTATCACTGTTGTTCATAGTTTGATAGAACATATATATTTGAGTAACATTTATAAAATTCACATGAAAGTTCAATTATGAAATATTAATACATTTTTTTTTAAAGCTGGAGTCGGAGTCGGTACATTTCTACCGACTCCAACCAAAACTAACTCCGACTCCGACTCCACAGCCCTGCTCTATAGGGTTGAGGTCAGGAAAAGACGGTGGCCACGCCATGAGTTTATCTCCTTTTATGCCCATAGCAGTCAATGACTCAGAGGTATTCTTTGCAGCATGACATGGTGCAGTGTCATGCATGAAGAGGATTTTGCTCCTGAAGGCACATTTCTGCTTTTTATACCATGGAAGACAGCTGTCAGTCAGAAACTCTATATACTTTGCAGAGGTCATTTTCACACCTTCAGGAACCTTAAGGAGCCCTACCAGCTGTTTCCCCATGATTCCAGCCCAAAACATGACTCCTCCACCTCTTTGCTGACGTCGCAGCCTTGTTGGGACATAGTGGCCATCCACCAACCATCCACTACTCCATCCATCTGGACCATCCAGGGTTGCTCGACACTCATCAGTAAACAAGACTGTTTGAAAATTAGTCTTCATGTATGTCTGGGCCCACTGCAACCATTTCTGCTTGTGTACACTGTTTAGGAGTGGCCGAATAGTAGGTTTATGCACCACATCATGCCTTTGAAGGATCCTACACCTTGAGGTTCGAGGGACTCCAGGGGCACCAGCAGCTTTAAATATCTGTTTGCTGGTTTGTAATGGGTTTTTAGCAGCTGCTCTCTTAATCTGATGAACTTGCCTCGCAGAAACCTTCCTCATTCTGCCTTTATCAGCACAAACATGTCTGTGCTCAGAATCAACCACAAATCTCTTAACAGTACGATGATCACGTTTAAGTTTTTGGGAAATATCTAAGGTTTTCATCTCATGACCAAGGCATTGCACTATTTGATGCTTTTCAGCAGCAGAGAGATCCGTTTTCTTTCCTAAATTCCTTGAAACCTGTGCCCTGCTTAATAATGTGGAACATCATTCTTAAGTAGTTTTCCTTTAATTGGGCTCACCTGGTAAACTAATTATCACAGGCATTTCAGATTGATTTCAGTGATCCAAAGAGCCCTGATACACAATAGCATCTATGAATTAATTTGAAAAACAAAAAATTACTTTATGACACTTAAATCCAATTTGCATAATAATTTGGAACGCAGTGTAGGGTTAGGGCTGGGGTTAGGGCCGTGTTGGGGTTAGGGCTCGAGTTAGAATTGAGGGGTTTCCACTGTTTAGGCACATCAGGAGGTCTCCAAACGCGACATGGTGCAACCATTGATTCCAGCCAATTTTGCGTTCAAAAAGTTAAACGGTGCTTCCTCCCTTCCAAGCCCCGACGTGTGCCCAAACAGTGGTTTACCCCAACATATGGGGTATCAGCGTACTCAGGAAAAATTGCACAACAACTTTGGGGGTCTAATTTCTCCTGGTACCCTTGGGAAAATAAAAAATTGGGGGCTAAAAAAATATTTTTGCGGAAAATTTTTTTTTTTTATTTTCACGTCTCTGCGTTATTAACTTCTGTGAAGCACTTGGGGGTCCAAAGTGCTCACCAGGCATCTAGATAGGTTACTTGGGAGGTCTAGTTTCCAAAATGGGGTCACTTGTGGGGGGTTTCTATTGTTTAGGCACATTAGGGACTCTGCAAACGTAATGACGACCGCAGACCATTCCTTCAAAGTCTGCATTTCAAAACGCCACTACTTCCATTCCGAGCCCTTACGTGTGCCCAAACAATAGTCCCCCCCCCCCCATATATGGGGCACCAGCGTACTCAGGACAAACTGTACAACAACTTTTGGGGTCCAATTTATCCTGCTACCCTTGTAAAAAAAAAATTGCTGGCTAAAAATTATTTTTTTTGAGGAAAAAAAAATATTTTTTATTTTCACGTCTCTGCGTTATAAACTTCTGTGAAGCACTTGGGGATTCAAGGTGCTCACCACACATCTAGATAAGTTCCTTGGGGGGGGTCTAGTTTCCAAAATGGGGTCACTTGTGGGGGGGTTCCACAGTTTAGGTACAAATGTAACATGATGCCCACAGACTATTCCATCAAAGTCAGCATTTCAAAATGTCACTACTTCCCTTCCGAACCCCGTGTGCCCAAACAGTGGTTTCCCCCCACACGTGGGGTACCAGCGTACTCAGGACAAACTTGACAAATTTTGGGGTCTAATTTATCCTCGTACCCTTGTGAAAATAAAAAATTGCGCACTAAAAAAAAAAAATTTTTTGAGGGAAATTTTTTTTTTTTTTTTTAATTTTCACGGCTCTGCGTTATAAACTTTTGTGAAGCACTTGAGGGTTCAAGGTGCTCACCACACATCTAGATAAGTTCCTTAGGGGGTCTAGTTTCCAAAATGGGGTCATTTGTGGGGAGCTCCAATGTTTAGGCACACAGGGGCTCTCCAAACACGACATGGTGTCCGCTAACGATTGGAAGTAATTTGCATTTCAAAAAGTCAAATGGCGCTCCTTCCCTTCTGAGCCTTGCCGTGTGCCCAAACAGTGGTCCCCCCCCACATATGGGGTACCAGCGTACTCAGGACAAACTGGACAACAAGATTTGTGGTCCAATTTCTCCTGTTAGCCTTGTGAAAATTAAAAATAGTGTGCTAAAAATCATTTTTGAGGAAAAAAAAATTATTTTTTATTTTCACTGCTCTGTGTTATAAACTTTTGTGAAGCACTTGGGGGTTCAAAGTGCTCCCTACACATCTAGATAAGTTCCTTAGGGGGTCTAGTTTCCAAAATGGGGTCACTTGTGGGGGAGCTCCAATGTTTAGGTGCACAGGGGCTCTCCAAATGCGACATGGTGTCCGATAACGACTGGAGCTAATTTTCCATTCAAAAAATCAAATGGTGCTCCTTGCCTTCCGGGCCCTGCCGTGCACCCAAACAGTGGTTTATGACCACATATGAGGTATCTGTGCGCTCAGGAGAAATTGCTCAACAAATTTTAGGATCCATTTTATCCTGTTGCCCATGTGAAAATGAAAAAACTGAGGCTAAAAGAAAATTTTTGTGAAAAAAAAAGTATTTTTTTTTTTTTTTTACAGATCAATTTGTGAAGTACCTGGGGGTTCAAAGTGATCACTATGCATCTAGATAAGTTCCTTGGGGGGTCTAGTTTCCAAAATGGGGTCACTTGTGGAGGAGCTCCAATGTTTATGCACACAGGGGCTCTCCAAACACGACATGGCAACCGCTAAATATTCCAGCATATTTTCCATTCAAAAAGTCAAATGGCGCTCCTTCCCTTCTGAGCCCTGCCGTGCGCCCAAACAGTGGTTTATGACCACACATGAGGTATCGTTGTACTCAGGAGAAATTGCCCAACAAATTTTAGGATCCATTTTATCCTGTTTCCCATGTGAAAATAAAAAAATTGATGCTAAAAGAAAATTTTTGTTGGAAAAATTAAAATGTCCATTTTTTCTTTCCACGTTGCTTTAGTTCCTGTGAAACACCTGAAGGGTTAATAATCTTCTTGAATGTAGTTTTGAGTAGCTTGAGGGGTGCAGTTTTTAGAATGGTGTAACTTTTGGGTATTTTCTGCCATATAGACCCCTCAAAGTGACTTCAAATGTGAGGTGGTCCCTAAAAAAAATGGTTTTGTAAATTTTATTGTAAAAATGAGAAATCGCTGGTCAAATTTTAACCCTTATAACTTCCTAACAAAAAAATATTTTGTTTCCAAAATTGTGCTGATGTAAAGTAGACATGTGGGAAATGTTATTTAGTAACTATTTTGTGTCACACAACTCTCTGGTTTAACAGAATAAAAATTCGAAAATTTCTGATTTTTTGACAAATAAACGCAAAAATTATCAACCTAAATTTACCACTAACATGAAGCCCAATATGTCACGAAAAAACAATCTCAGAATCGCTAGGATCCGTTGAAGCGTTCCTGAGTTATTACCTCATAAAGGGACACTGGTCAGAATTGCAAAAAATGGCCTGGTCATTAAGGTCAAAATAGGCTTGGTCATGAAGGGGTTAAGGAGCAGACTAGTGCATGTAAATAACAGGCATCTTCTTCTGGGTGGAAAACCCACAGTGTATTACAATACAGCGGTGTGTGTGAATGACTTTCTAAATCTTGCCTACATGCTATGAAGATAATCTGTAGTGGAAATTGACCAGCATTGAGGATTTGTCATCTGCAACATGTCAATTTCTGCTCTGTATTTCCACCAGGGATTTCACTAGTAGGAGCACATACATCAGATGAGTGCTATCCGATGTTCTATCAGATAGCACTCTGACTAATGTTGTACTATGCGGAAGTACTGATCTGCGTTTTATTTTCTTATGCCGATTCAGCCTGAAAAATAAGTTGCAGCATGCTGGGAGTGGCTGGCTGCTCAAATTGATACCCGCGCACCCTTTCACATCTATGAGTGTGTAAAAAACAGACTGTCACGCGAGAGAAGTCAGATTGCCGAAGACAATGGAGAAATCTTGTTCTCCACCTTCTCCTCAGCTGATCCGATTCTTTTGCATGAGAAAATTGTATCACACTAAGAGGACACCGAATGTCATTAGCATATTCAATCACATTCTCTATCGTGAGAGAATCTACACTAGTGTGACCCTGGCATTATGCAAAGAGTGAGATTGGTGGCACACCCGCTGCATTTCTGCTAGAGGTCCACCAAATACAGAGAATGGTTGCTAAAAATGCAAGAGGAAAAAGGTCGCTGACATGTAAAAGCATGCTGGTGTTCTGCTGTGACACTGGTTGAGGGTCAGTACAAAAGAGGTGTAGGAATGTGGACATTACTGTTTGGAGCACCTAGAGGCTCTAAAGACAGTAGAGGTGTCAGAAAAATCCCAAACGGTGAGACGAGCTCAAGAAGAAATAGGGCCCTAAACAATTGTTACTAGATGGCCATCTCAAACTTATGACAATGATGTGTTAAAGGGAACCAGTCACGAGTTTTGTCCTGTGTCAAAATCGATGACCTCAATCAGCACCTGTGCTGCAGTCCATCAATGGTTATATAACCACCTGCCTCCCCCGGGAAAAGCTACAAAAAAACTTTTGAAGTTCTGCTGTCCTTTATGTTAATCCTGCCGGTCAAATCCAATGGGCATGGTTTCTGCGGTCTCTATCCCTCCTCCGGGCTGCCATCGTCCCGCTGTATTTGAAGTGGATGATGCCTTCTGCGTCATCCATATAGCCAAGCGAGATCTGGAACCTGCGCAGAGAAATCGCTGGCTCACATCTGCGCACTGTGCTCTTCCCTATCGCAGACAGAGCCAAAAATATATGTGCACATGTACCATTATAATTTAGGCTTAGCCTGCAATAAGACAGCGCATAATGCGTAGGCGCAAGATTTCGCGCGGCTATGAGGATGACGCAGAAGGCGTCAGCTAGGTCAATTACAGCAGGGTAGTTAGAGTCCGGGAAAAGAGATTGAGACCATTGAAACTACGCTCATCAAGCCAAACCGACAGGATTAACATACAGCGCGAGAGAACTTCAAATGGTTTTTTGGGGATTATACAGGGGAAGATATAACCATTGATGGACTGCAAGGTCTTAGTTTTAGTTGACATTACAAAGCTGGTGACAGGTTCCCTTTAAGCCTCCCACACTGGAACTGCAGAATAGACTGAATGAACAAGGGGACAGTATGTGCCTATCATTTATGGTTTTATCCCTCTCCTACTTAAAGGAAATCTTTCAGCACAAAATCACTGTACAAAGCAGTCACAGCTCCTTCTAGGGGATATAGCTTTAATAAAAATGTCCAAATCTATTGCAGTGTTGCTACTTGTTTTCCATCTTTCTCAGCCCCCTCTTCTTTAGAGGGGTATTCTCCAGTTTGAAATATTTCCCCTATTAATGGGATAAGAAATAACTTTCAGATCTCTTGGGATACGTGGGGGTCCCAGTGGTGAAGTCTCAGAACGACGGTTCTGCCCATTGTCAATCCATTAATTACAATGGTACTTCTGGAGAAAGGCAAATGCTGGGCTTACCTTGTCTTCGGCACTCCCATATGAATGAATGGAGCATCAGTGAGCATGATCGGCCAATGCGCCAGTCACACATGGCTCTTCAGAGCTCTGGTTCGTGGGATCAGTGGGGGTCCCAGTTATCAGGAAGTTATCCCCTATTCCATAGATAGGGGATGACTACCAAACTTGAGAACATCGACAGCTGTTAAACTAGTAGGAGGAAAAGTGCACATCTTTCTTGTATTTAATTGTCCATTCATGCCATGGGTGCACTGAGCTCCTCTTTGATGCGTTTGCTAAATATCCTTCTTCAAAAATGCCAAAAGGATTTGGACACTAAAAGCATGATTATTGTTAGGGCCATGTCCCCTAGAAGGTGTTGGGCTTGGTTTGAACAGTCATTTTATGTCAACAGAGACCAATTTATTTGGCTCTAAAGTAAATATCGGAACAGCTTTTCCATAACCAACATTTATCACCTAATTACAGGATAGATGATAAATGTTTGACCACTGTGGATCAAGCTGCATAGACATCCACTAAAATAAGTGGTGGTGTAGATCCATTGCTGAACTGTCATTTACATAGTGAGGAGGCTATGGCAGGCAGGATGCCCGAACAAGTTTTGGGGGGGGGAGCACACTTGAGATGATTAGATTTTCTGAAATATTAAGCGATTTAACTTAATTTTTTGAGTAAAGAATGTATAATCATAGTCTAAGGCCTCTTTCACACTTCAGTTGTTTGACGTCAGTTGAAATCCGCCAATTTTAGAAAAAAACGGATCCGCCATTTTTTTTCCCCCTAGACTTACATTAGCGGCAGATTGTGATGGATGGTCGTCCGTTGCATCCGCTTTTTGACGGATCCATTTGAATTTTACCATCCGCCGTCTGAAGTAGACGGACAAAGGAACTTTTTTTCAGTGGCGGAACCGCTTTTTTAAACTGAGCATGCCCAGAAGATTTTACCATGCAGCAATTTAACCCTAAATGCCGTTCTGGAACAAACCAAAAAATAAATCTCTCCTTTTTCCAGAGTTCGGTTCCTTTAAATGTCATACACTGGCGGATCCATCCGCAAAACAGATCCTGTGCATCCGTTTTTTCACACTTTGGCGGATTTCAACTGACGTCATAAGACTGAAGTGTGAAAGAGGCCTAAGCCCACATTACAGGTAGTTTGCATGCATTGGTGGTTGGAAGTGGAAGGGGTAGCACCAGCTGCCTTACCTGCCTAGGGAACCAAAATACCTTGTTCCAGCCCTGACTATGGCTCTAAGGAAGCAACAGATGTGTTGATAGCCGTAAAGCATAAGATTGTTCCATATATTGTTCTATGCACCAACCCAAAAGCCCAGTGCCCCACAGAACATGGATGTCGGCTGGGGTGGTTGGACAGTACAGGTGTGCTAGGTGCTGGAAAGCCTGCAGTGTCACATGTGGCATATGACGTCCCCCACTTATTATTCAGTGAAATACCCAGGCTCTGTCTACCACAAATGCTCCAAGTGTAAAGAGGTCAATAGCCGTTATCAGAAGGACCACCATTACAGCACATGGTACGAGCCGCAACAGGTCCCAACAAAGCACCAGGGCCCTCGATATCCCTGGCCCAAACTTGTGCTCAGAAGAGGCGGGACCCAGACAGCGTAAACACAAGCACCTGCGCTCACACCACCGTCAGTGCCCTCTTTCTATACCCCTTACCTGCTCTGTGGCGAAAGAAAGGGTCAACCCCAGTTCCGGTCTCCGGTACCGCCAAGAGAACGGCAAAACTAAACCACCACCTTCTCTCCGGTAACAACAGCACAGGTACTTCCGCTAGGAGCGGGAGAATCGCTGACTAGCAGCGCGCTGACGTCACCCAGCGTGATGTCGTAGCCAATCAGTGAAGAGAACGCCTTGGGCGTGACCTGTACATGCTCTTTGATTGGGTCGTCGGCAGGAAATCTATGGGTATGTGCACACGGTGCGGATTCTGCTGCGGTTCCGCAGCGTTTCTCCAGCTGCGGGTCCGCAGCAGATTCTGCTGCATTGTACAGTACCTTTATTTCCTATGGGAATTAAAAAACGCTGTACACATGCTGCAGATTTTTCTGCGGTTTTGCTGCGGTTTAGGCTAAGTGCACACGTTGCAGAAAATTTCTGCACAAAAACCTGAATTCCTTCCCAGAAACCGCACCTATTTTCCTGCGGCGGTTTTTGATGCGTTTTTTACCAGCGCGGTTTCTAAACGCATGGAAGAAGCCAAAACCGCGGAAAAATCCGCAAAATTAGGCTGTGTGCACACGCTGCGGATTATGTGCGGATTCATCCGCGCGGATTTTGTAAAATCCGCAGGTGAAACCGCAGGTCAAAAGACCTGCGGTTTTACCTGCGGATTGCTCTGCGGTTTTGCCCTGCGGTTTTTCATCTCCTCAATGGAGGAGATGGCAAACCGCAGGAGAATCCGCAGAAAGAATTGACATGTCAATTCTTTCTGCGGATTGAAAACCGCAGATAATCCGCGCGGAAAATTCCGCACCGTCTGCACTGCGGTTTTTGATTCCCATAGGGAATCATGGTACTGTACACCGCAGCAAAATCCGCAGCGTGTGCACACAGCCTAAATGTGCATGCTGCGTTTTTTACAGCGATGCGGTTTTTCGCCGTAAAAAACGCATCAATGTGCACAAAAAGTGAAAAATGCATAGAAAAGACTGTGCAGCTTATTTTTAGCGGTTTTATAGCGGTTTTATAGTGAAAACCGAGGTAAAAACCGCTAAAAAAACACTGTGTGAACACAGCCTTACAATCCGCAGCATGTCAATTGTTTGGTGCAGAAACGCTGCAGTTTTACACCTCATCCATTATGAGGTGTAGGCTATGTGCACACACTGCGGATTGGTCTGCAGATTCTTATCTGCGGAACCGCAGGTAAAATGACCAGCGGATTGGCCTGCGGTTTGCCACCTGGACAATGGAATAGGTGGCAAATCGCAGAAACAATTGACATGTCAATTCTTTCTGTGGATTCAAAACTGCAGCTTTTCCGCAGTTAATGTAAATCCCATAGGATAACATACTACTGTCTGCAGAACTGCTGCAGTTCTGCTGCGGCCAAAACCGCAGCGGAACCGCAGCGTGTGCACATAGCCTAAGGCTATGTGCACACGCTGCGGATTCCGCTGCGGACCCGCAGCAGTTTTAGCTGCAGTGTACAGTACCATTCAAATGAATGGTAAACAAAAACCGCTGTGTAGACGGTGCGGGAAAATCTGCGCGGATTTCCTGTGGTTTTGAGACCGCAGAAAGAATTGACATGTCAATTCTTTCTGCGGAATCCGCAGCGGGTTCCTATCTCCACCATTGTGGAGATGGTGAATCCGCAGGTCCAAACCGCAGGCTAAACCGCAGATAATCCGCAGGTCTTTTGACCTGCGGTTTTATCTGCGGTTTTTGCAAAATCCGTGCGGATTAATCCGCAGCGGATTCCGCAGCGTCTGCACACACCCTAAGGCTGAGTGCAGATGTACTTTTTGGCCCTGCGGATTTTTCCGCGCAGAATTGAAGAAATCCGCAGGTCAAATGACCTGCATTTTTCCTGCAGATTTCTTCCATTTTTAATGCGGTTTTCGTGCGGTTTTCCCCCTGCGGATTTGGAGACTGGGGTGGTGGAAAACCGCACAAAAGAAGTAACATGCTGCGGATTTTGTACCGCAGGAAAACCGCGTGGAAAAATCTGCAGCGTCTGCACAGTTTTTTTTTTTCATTGATTTAAATGCTACTGTACATCACAATGCGGATATGCAACGTTTCTGTGCAGTAAAATCCGCTGCGGATCCGCTGGATATCTGCATCGTGTGCACACAGCCTAAAACCGCAGGGCAAAACCGCAGGCAAAACCGCAGATAAACCGCAGGACTTTTGTCCTGATTTACCTGCGGTTTTCTCTCCAAAATCCGCACACCAAAAAAACTACGTGTGCACAAAGCCTATGTGTGCACGCTGCGGATTTTTCCGTGCGGATCCGCAGGTAAGGCTATGTGCACACATAGATTTTCATCCTGCGGATTTTTCCGCGTGGATTTGTAGGGCTATGTGCACACGCTGCGGATTGGTCTGCAGATTTGTATCTGCGGAACCGCAGGTAAAATGACCTGCGATTTTACCTGCAGATTGGCCTGCGGTTTTCCCCTGCGCTTTATCATCTCTACAATGGAGAAGATGGTAAACCGCAGCAGAATCCACAGAAAAGAAGTGACATGTCATTTCTTTCTGTGGATTCAAAACCGCAGCTTTTCCGCAGTTAAAAATCCGCAGCATGTGCACAGCAGATTGTAAATCACATAGATTTACATGCTACTGTACACTGTCTGCAGAACTGCTGCAGATCCGCAGAGGCCAAAACTGCAGTGGATCCGCAGCAAAAACCACAGCGTGTGCACATAGCCTAAAAATCCGCAGGTAAAATCTCAGGTCAAAATACCTGCGGATTAGCCTGCGGTTTAGCCCTGCGGTTTCACACCTCTACAATGGAGAAGGTGTGAAACCGCAGCGGAATCCGCACGAAGAATTGATATGCTGCGGGTTGTTTTTGGTTTTAGCATTGCAAACAATGGTACTGTACAATGCAGCTAAATCTGCTGCGGACCCGCAGAGCCTGAAATGCTGCGGATCCGCAGCAGAATCTACACCGTGTGCACATAGCCTAAAACCGTAAATTGACCTGCGGATTGGCCTGCGGTTTGACACCTGAACAATGGAATAGGTGTCAAACCGCAGCGGAATCCGCAGAAAGAATTGACATGTCAATTCTTTCTGCGGATTTAAAACCGCAGCTTTTCCGCAGTGAAAAAACCGCAGCATGTGCACTGCAGACTGTAAATCCCATAGACTTACATGGTACTGCACACTGTGTGCGGAACTGCTGCGGATCCGCAGAGGCCAAAACCGCAGCAATCTATTAGCCATTAACAACTTTTCATTGTCTGTAATGGTGGGATCAAAAAACGATAATCCCACCAACTCTGCATTCAAATACCACAAATGGTTCGAAAATTTGGTCAGGGCTATTTCTGCAATGTTGTTGTCACATTCTTTATAGTCTAACAGACTATGCAAAATACCTAAATCTTAAAATACCTCAATTTGGATTTTTTCAAACTTTGAGCGACGAGCGGCACGGGTTAACGTCGTTTGATCGAGCTCAAATTTTGCCTATCTCAATATCTGGAAAGGGGAATCGTTTTGTGGGGTCCAGACGAACAAGATTCTGACATTTTTTCCCCCCATATGAGATCCGGTCACCCTAGTGTGCACATATAAGGTTTTGGGGGCGAAAGAGGAAACAGAGAGGTAAATGAGCGGGTACAATAAGGGTGTGTGCACACGTTGCGGATTCTGTTGCGGATCCGCAGCGGATTTGACCCTGTGAAACCGCAGCAGTTTCTGCTGCGTTGTACAGCACCCTTATACTCTACTCTCAAGATCACATCTCACCACCTGTGCACTCGACCCGATCCCATCCCACTTCATCCCAAACCTCACCACAGTCTTCATCCCTACCCTAACCCATCTCTTCAACCTATCACTAACAACTGGTGTTTTCCCCTCAAGCTTTAAACATGCCTCCATCACACCTATCCTCAAAAAGCCCTCTCTTGACCCATCCTCTGTATCTAGCTTTCGCCCTATATCACTTCTCCCATACGCCTCCAAGCTACTGGAACAACACGTCTACCTTGAACTGTCCTCCCATCTCTCTTCTTGCTCCCTCTTCGACCGCTTACAATCTGGCTTCCGGTCACACCACTCCACTGAAACTGCCCTTACTAAGGTCACCAATGACCTCTTAACTGCTAAGAGCAAGCGACACTACTTTGTCCTCCTCCTCCTGGACCTGTCGGCTGCCTTTGACACAGTGGACCATTCCCTATTATTACAGACCCTCTCATCCCTCGGCATCACAGACTTGGCCCTCTCCTGGATCTCATCATACCTAACAGACCGGACATTCAGCGTCTCCCACTCACACACCACCTCCTCACCTCGCCCCCTATCTGTCGGAGTCCCACAAGGTTCAGTCCTTGGGCCCCTGCTGTTCTCTATTTACACCTTTGGCCTGGGACAGCTCATAGAATCTCATGGCTTTCAGTATCATCTTTATGCTGATGACACACAGATCTACATCTCTGGACCAGATATCACCTCCCTACTAACCAGAATCCCTCAATGTCTGTCCACTATTTCATCCTTCTTCTCCACTAGATATCTGAAACTCAACATGGACAAAACAGAATTCATCATCTTTCCCCCATCTCACGTGACCCCCCCTACGAACCTATCAATTACAGTAAATGACTGCCCACTCTCCCCAGTCCCACAAGCTCGCTGCCTCGGAGTAATCCTTGACGCTGATCTCTCCTTCAAACCACATATCCAAACCCTTTCCACTTCCTGCCGACTTCAACTCAAAAATATTTCACGCATCCGTTCATTCCTCACCCAAGAATCTGCAAAAACCCTAGTCCATGCCCTCATCATCTCTCGCCTTGACTACTGCAACCTCATGCTCTGTGGCCTCCCCTCAAACACTCTCGCACCCCTCCAATCTATTCTAAACTCTGCTGCCCGACTAATCCACCTGTCCCCCCGCTATTCCCCAGCTTCTCCCCTCTGTCAATCCCTTCACTGGCTCCCAATTGCCCAGAGACTCCATTACAAAACCCTAACCATGACATACAAAGCCATCCACAACTTGTCTCCTCCATACATCTGTGACCTCGTCTCCCGGTACTTTCCTGCACGCAACCTCCGATCCTCACAAGATCTCCTTCTCTACTCCCGTCTTATCTCCTCTTCCCACAATCGCATACAAGATTTCTCTCGCGCATCACCCCTACTCTGGAACGCTCTACCACAACATATCAGACTCTCACCTACCATCGAAACCTTCAAAAAGAGCCTGAAGACCCACCTCTTCCGACAAGCCTATAACCTGCAGTAACCACCGATCGACCAAACCGGTGCACGACCAGCTCTACCCTCGCCTACTGTATTATCACCCATCCCTTGAAGATTGTGAGCCCTCGCGGGCAGGGTCCTCTCTCCTCCTGTACCAGTTATGACTTGTATTGTTTAAGATTATTGTACTTGTTTTTATGTATACCGCTCCTCACATGTAAAGCGCCATGGAAAAAATGGCGCTATAACAATAAATAATAATAATAATAATAATAGTCAATGGAAATTGAAAAACGCAGGTCAAAAGACCTGCAGTTTACCTGCGGTTTAGCCCTGCGGTTTCACACCTCTACAATGGAGAAGGTGTGAATCTGCTGCGGATTCCGCACAAAGAGTTGACATGCTGCGGATTTGACCCCGCAGCAAATCCACGAGGAAAAATCCGCAGCATGTGCACAACGGTTTTCATTTTACCATTGAAAACAATGGTACTGTACAATGCACCTAAATCTGTTGCGATTCCGCAGAGCCAAAAACGCGACAAAGCCGCAGCAGATTCCGCAACGTGTGCACATAACCTTATGCATCTGCGGGAAAGGAGCTGGAACAATAACGCATCTACGGTAAATGAGCGAGTACAATAACGCATCTGCGATAAATGAGCAAGTACAATAACACATCTGCTGTAAATGAGCGGGTACAATAGCGTATCTGTGGTAAATGAGCGGGTACAATAACGTATCTGCGGTAAATGAGCGGGTACAATAACGCATCTGTGGTAAATGAGTGGGTACAATAACGCATCTGCGGCAACTGAGTGGGTACAATAGCGCATCGGCGGTTAATGAGCGGGTACAATAACACATCTCCTGTAAATGAGTGGGTACAATAACGCATCTGCGGCAACTGAGTGGGTACAATAACGCATCGGCGGTAAATGAGCGGGTACAATAACGCATCTGCAGTAAATGAGCGGGTACAATAATGCATCTGTGGCAACTGAGTGGGTACAATAACGCATCGGCGGTAAATGAGCGGGTACAATAACACATCTGCTGTAAATGAGTGGGTACAATAACGCATTTGCGGCAACTGAGTGGGTACAATAACGCATCAGCGGTAAATGAGCGGGTACAATAACGCATCTGCAGTAAATGAGCGGGTACAATAACGCATCTGCGGCAACTGAGCGGGTACAATAACGCATCGGCGGTAAATGAGCGGGTACAATAACGCATCTGCGGTAAATGAGCGGGTACAATAACGCATCTGTGGTAAATGAGTGGGTACAATAATGCATCTGCGGTAAATGACCGGGTGCAATAACGCATCTGCAGCAACTGAACAGGTACAATAAGCATCTACGGTAAATGAGCGGGTATAATAACATCTGCGGCAAATTAGCGGGTACAATAACGCATCTGCGGTAAATGAGCCGGTACAATAACGCATCTGCAGCAAATGAGCAGGTACAATAATGCATGGCTCATGTTTAAGCCTGGTTTCACATTTGCGTTTCAGTGCGCAGCGTATGATCAGCATAAATCTGCATGCCTCACGCATACAAATCTTTAACATGGTGTACGCAGGGATACGCAGGAACGTGCGTTTGCTTGCGGATGCGTGCGCATGTGTCGTTGCGTGGAGAACGTAACAGTTAAATTTTTTGAGACATCAAATATCCGTCAAATATGCGCAGGCATGCGGATTAATGCGTCAAAACAACTCATTGCTGTCTATGGGAATGCACTGGAGCGCAAAGACATGCATATGCATGCGTTCGATATGCATGCGTACTTCAGAATGAACACTTTTCCAATTGACTGTCACTTCCCCTGTAACAACTTCTCCAACCACTCCTAGCCTACCATCACAGCCCGACACCCCCCAGGTCCACAATGTAACTCCCTCCCGCAGACCTCGTAAGTAAATCCCATTATTTTTCTTTTTTTTATTTATTTGTTAAATTTCAAATTGTTTTTATTTTTGTTATTAAAAATATTTTGTTTCATAATATCCATCTCCCTGTGTTTTCTTTATCTTTTTATTTAAATATGTGTGTATTATTGAGTTAAGTATTAATGGGTGTTACAGTCAAGGTGTTTATTTTTAAAGATACAGTCAAGGTGTTAGCATTAGGCTGTGTGCCCACGTTGCGTTTTTTAAACATTTCCGCCGTTTTTGCGGCCGCAGAAATGCTTAGAAAATGCATCCTCATGCTATTGAATCCGCCGCTATAGGAATCCACCGTTACTGTGTCAATGCTGCAGATTTTACTGCTGCAGAATCGCATAGCGGTAAAATCCGCAGCATGTCCATTATTTCTGCAGAATCGCGGCAATTCGCCACCATAGAATTGCATTGAAACGCTCACTTTACGCATGTGGCTATGCCCACCATGCGAAAAGTGAGAGCTTCATGTGCGGATGGTACCCAGGGTCTGGAGGAGAGGAGACTCTCCTCCATACCCTGGTTACTATATGCATGTAAAAAATAGAATTAAAATAAAAAATAAGGATATACTTACCCTCTGATGGCCCCCGGAGTACTCCTGGCTCTCAGCGGTGCTGGCGGCATCTTTCGTTCCCTGGGATGCATTGCGCGAATCACCTGAGATGACGTAGCGGTCAAAGCACGCCTGGGAAAGGAACGAACCAGGAGCTCCGCTAAAGACATCGGGGGCTGTCAGGTGAGAATAACCATATTTTTAATTTTTTTTATTATTTTTAACATTCTATCTTTAATTATTGATGCTGCATAGGCAGCATCAATAGTAAAAGTTGGTCACACTTGTCAAGCACTATGCTTGACAAGTGTGAGCAACCTGTCAATCACTTTTCCAAGCGATGCTTCAAATTGCTTGGAAAAGCGCTAGCGTTCTGCAAGCTAAAAGCGCTTGCAAAACGCTTGTATTTTGCGGGAAAACGCATGCGAATTCCGCATGCGTTTTACCCGCGGCAGGGAGATGCAGAAATGCTGCTGACATTTCAGCAGCATTTCTGCAACGTGGGCACATAGCCTTAAAGTCAGCAAACAGTACAGGTACATAACTGTTATGATTTGGTAACAGAGGAGGATAACAGGGGAAGAGACTAGGCAACCAGATAACCAGAGAGGTTGGCAGCTTAGGGGATTGCAGACCCCTAAACTGACAAGTGACAACACAACTAGAATTAGCCGTGGGACGTACCTACGATGCCCTAGATGCCTCGGCACAGCCACAGAATTAACTAAGCCTAAAGAGAGAAATGGTAAGGCTACCTGCCCCGGAGTAGACCCCCAAAGGAATAGATAGCCCCCGAACATATATTGCCGGTGAGACAAGATGAAGCACAAAACACAGGCAGAGAATAGAGTAAGCAAATGATGGGTCCCAAACTGTCTAGATAGAACAGACAGGAAAGGATACTGTCTGCAATCACGCAAAAACCCTAAGAAAAATCCAACACATCTGATATGCAAAAATACTGAGGCCACACGACCTCTCCCCCACTAAATCAGAACTTCCACTGTAGTCCTCAGAGGGTGATCTTGGTAATCCTGCAATGTGGTAGTAACAGGTTCCTCAAGTTCTAAGTTGGGTCATTCTTTTGCCAGGAAGTAATTGTGCATAACAACATAACAACACACACTTTCACAAACTCATCCGTTGTCTCAATTTTAAGATTTATAGCTGTACCCAAAATGCGCCATTTAGATACTAGCAATCCAAAGGCACACTCCACAGTTCTTCGTCCCCTTGTCAGTCGGTGGTTGTAAATCCTTTTGGTGTGATTCAAGTCCCGACTTGAGTACAGTTTTATGAGGTTGGCACACATTTGAAACGCCTCATCCCCAACCACAACAAACTGCATTGGCGGCCCTTCAGTGTTCGGAAGAGGTCGTGGCTGTAGAAAAGTGAAATCATTACTATACAAACGTTGGCCCATGACTGAGTTTTTGAAAGTCTGGAAGTCATTTTCTCGTCTAAATGAGCCAACGTCCACGGCAACAAAACGACAGTCAGCATCTGCAATCGCCATGAGAACAATCGAAAAGTATTTTTTGTAATTGAAATACTCAGATCCACTTCCAGCTGGTTTCATAATCCGAATGTGTTTGCCGTCCACAGCCCCCAAACAGTTTGAAAAATTGCAAATGTCCAGAAATTTTTCAGCATTTTCCATCCAGAGTTCAGTTGTGGGTTGAGGGAAGAATTCTTCATGCAGAACGTCAAATAAAGCACGAGGTGTCACCAACAATTTCAGAAAGGGTGGGCACTCCAATCCGGAATTGAAAATGTATAGATTATAAGATCCTCCTGGTAGCCGGGAATCTGACGAACAGAAAATGGTAAAAAAAAAATAAGTACATGGCTTTTCAAACAATAATACTAATGACATGGGTTTGTTTTTCAAAATTACGTACCTCAGGGTCACCAACAGATGTTCCTCTGCAGCAATTGCTCGACGTAGTTTTGTGTCCTGCCTGGTGATAGATCCTCGGACACATTGCAGCAAGTCATCGAAGCTCTGTTCTGACATCGTCGTGTAGTCGAAAAACTTTTGCGGGTAATTATGCAGCTCTTTGTACAACGAGTGGTAGGCTCCACAGCTCTCTCTCGGACTTCAACAATGGGGTTTTACCAATAGCGACAATGACGTCTTCTCTGTCTTTCTCTTCTTTCTTCTTCACAAGCCACAGCAAAGGCAACAGCCAATTTCAATTGCAAATCAAGATTAATCATAAAGCTTTCCACGCTAAGATCGATCTTGCAGCAGGATACAGCAGCAAAAGAGGAGGATTTCATCAGTGCAGTGTGTATATATATATATATATATATATATATACAGTATATATATATATAGAAATCCCATGTGACACGCCCATTGGGTGTCTGGTGTCAAGGAAACTCTACTGGAAAAGCATTGGAAATATCGAACGCATGGGCAGAAACAATGCATACGCATGCACACGCAGCATTTTTTTTCATCATGCGTAAGATGTTGCGAATAAAAAACGCTGCTGAAACATGCGTTTTGCATGCGTTTGCACATGCGGATGATATGCTGCAGACTCAAACGCTAATGTGAACCTAGCCTAAGTGATACATTTACTGTAGTATTATTATTATTTATTGTTATAGCGCCATTTATTCCATGGCGCTTTACACGTAGGGAGGGGTATACATAAAAACAAGTACAATAATGTTGAACAATACAAGTCATAACTGGTACAGGAGGAGAGAGGACCCTGCCCGCGAAGGCTCACAATCTACAAGGGATGGGTGAAAATACAGTAGGCGAGGGTAGAGCTGGTCATGCAGCGGTTTGGTCGATCGGTGGTTACTGCAGGTTATAGGCTTGTAGGAAGAGGTGGGTCTTCAGGCTCTTTTTGAAGGTTTCGATGGTAGGTGAGAGTCTGATATGTTGTGGTAGAGAGTTCCAGAGTAGGGGTGATGCGCGAGAGAAATCTTGTATGCGATTGTGGGAAGAGGAGATAAGAGGGGAGTAGAGAAGGAGATCTTGTGAGGATCGGAGGTTGCGTGCAGGAAAGTACCTGGAGACGAGGTCACAGATGTATGGAGGAGACAGGTTGTGGATGGCTTTGTATGTCATGGTTAGGGTTTTGTACTGGAGTCTCTGGGCAATGGGGAGCCAGTGAAGGGATTGACAGAGGGGAGAAGCTGGGGAATAGCGGGGGGACAGGTGTATTAGTCGGGCAGCGGAGTTTAGAATAGATTGGAGGGGTGCGAGAGTGTTCGAGGGGAGGCCACTGAGCAGGAGGTTGCAGTAGTCAAGGCGAGAGATAATGAGGGCATGGACTAGGGTTTTTGCAGATTCTTGGTTGAGGAATGAACGGATTTGTGAAATATTTTTGAGTTGAAGTCGGCAGGAAGTGGAAAGGGCTTGGATATGTGGTTTGAAGGAGAGATCAGCATCAAGGATCACCCCGAGGCAGCGAGCTTGTGGGACTGGGGAGAGTGGGCAGCCATTTACTGTAATGGATAGGTTCGTTGGGGGGGTCACGTGAGATGGGGGAAAGATGATGAATTCTGTTTTGTCCATGTTAAGTTTCAGAAATCTAGCGGAGAAGGATGATGAAATAGTGGACAGACATTGAGGGATTCTGGTTAGCAGGGAGGTGATATCTGGTCCAGAGATGTAGATCTGTGTGTCATCAGCATAGAGATGATACTGAAAGCCATGATATTCTATAAGCTGTCCCAGGCCAAAGGTGTAAATGGAGAAGAGCAGGGGTCCTAGGACTGAACCTTGTGGGACTCCGACAGATAGGGGGCGAGGTGAGGAGGTGGTGTGTGAGTGGGAGACGCTGAATGTCCGGTCTGTTAGGTATGATGAGATCCAGGACAAGGCCAAGTCTGTGATGCCAAGGGATGAGAGGATCTGTAATAGTAGGCAATGGTCCACTGTGTCAAAGGCAGCCGACAGGTCCAGGAGGAGGAGGACAGAGTAGTGTCGCTTGCTCTTGGCGGTTAAGAGGTCATTGGTGACCTTAGTAAGGGCAGTTTCGGTGGAGTGGTGTGACCGGAAGCCAGATTGTAAGCGGTCGAAGAGGGAGCAAGAAGAGAGATGGGAGGACAGTTCAAGGTAGACGTGTTGTTCCAGTAGCTTGGAGGCATAGGGGAGAAGTGATATAGGGCGATAGCTAGATACAGAGGATGGGTCAAGAGAGGGCTTTTTGAGGATAGGTGTGATTGAGGCATGTTTAAAACTTGAGGGGAAAACACCAGTTGTTAGTGATAGGTTGAAGAGATGGGTTAGGGTTGGGATGAAGACTGTGGTGAGGTTTGGGATGAAGTGGGAAGGGATCGGGTCAAGTGCACAAGTGGTGAGATGTGATCTTGAGAGTAGAGTGGAGAGTCGATCTTCTGTAATGGTGGAGAAGTAGTAAAATGGTAACATCAGGCTTTTAAACATTATTATGATACAATAATCAAGCCATTTAGAGGAACAGAGGCCGATATCTGCAGACCGGATATAACTTCAAGAGAAAAGTGCTGTCTTCCAGGTGCAACAATTAAAGATGTGTCTGACAGGATATCAGGACTCTTCAGACCTACAGATGACTACCTATTCCTGCTACTACATGTGGGGACAAATGACACCGCAAGAAACGACCTGGAAACCATCTGCAGAGACTTTGAAGACTTAGGCAAGAAAGTGAAAGAACTGGGAGCGCAGGTGGTCTTCTCTTCCATCCTCCCAGTGGATGGCCATGGAACAAGGAGGTGGAATAAGATTCTGCAGGTGAACAACTGGCTACGTCGATGGTGCCGTCAGCAACGATTTGGATTTATGGATCATGGAGTGAATTACCTTTACGATGGACTACTTGCTAGAGATGGGGTGCACCTTACGAAGACTGGAAAACATGTATTTGGAAGTCGCCTTGCTACACTTGTAAGGAGAGCTTTAAACTAGAACAACAAGGGAAGGGAAGCAAAAGACCAGAAAAAGTCACACACCTGACAAATGCTATTGAGAACTCTGCTATTAGAAGTGGAAAGGAAGAACAAAGACAAAAGAATCTATTTAATAAAAATATTGGAGAAAGAGAAACCAATCACAAACTAAAATGTTTCTATACTAATGCACAAAGCATGGGCAACAAACAAGGAGAATTGGAACTACTAACACAGGAAAAGAAATATGATGTCATTGGAATCACTGAAACTTGGTGGGACAATACACATGATTGGAATACAAGACTAGAAGGATACAACTTATTTGCAAGAAACAGACTTGATAAACGAGGAGGAGGTGTCGCATTGTATGTTAGAAACGCGTATATCTGCACAGAGATTGAAGCTTCAGAGACTGTGAGTTCTGTGGAAACTTGGGGTAAGAATACAAGGACAGAACAATGGAAAGGACACCATAGTAGGCATTTACTACAGGCCGCCTGTGCAAGCTGAAGATATGGATGAACTCTTTATGCATCAAATGGCCAAGTTCTCCAAAAAATATGACATAGTTGTCATGGGAGATTTCAACTATCCAGACATTTGTTGGGAATCTCTCTCAGGCAAAACTAACAGGTCAAGGAAATTCTTATCCTCTCTTGCTGACAACTTTATCTTCCAAAAGGTAGGGGAGAAAACAAGGGGAACTGCTACCTTGGATCTAATCCTTAAAAACAGGAGGTAAAAGTGGTTGGGACCCTAGGAGGTAGCGACCATGCTATTTTAGAATTTTGGATAACTAGAGGAGGAAGACGTCAAGGTTAGATTTCAGAAAGGCAGATTTTAAGGGATTCAGAAAGAGAATTGGAGGGATCCAATGGCTGGATATCCTTAAAGACAAAAACGTCCAGGAAGGATGGGAAATCTTGAAAAATGAAATTCTCAAAGCACAATTGTTAACAATTCCGAAAAGAGGGAAGAATAGGAAGCATTTAAGGAAGCCAGGATGGATGAACACAGAACTTAAGCACATGCTAAAAAGGAAGAAAAAAATGTTTATAAAATGGAAAGAGGGAGGCATATCGAAAGAAGAATATAATGCTGTCTGCAGAATCTGCAGGGCACAAATCAGATTAGCTAAAGCTGACAATGAATTGAGGCTTGCAAGAGATGTCAGAAGCAATAATAAAGGATTTTGGGGATATGTCAAAAGTAAAAGAAAAGTCAAAGATGCTATAGGATTTTTACAAGATGAAAATGATGAAATGGTAAGACAGGATGTTGAGAAGGCCGAACTTTTAAATTCCTATTTTGCATCTGTTTTCCCTCAGAAAGGAAATGTAACATCAACTGTTCTTCACTGTCCTATTAAGGGAATAGAAGAATCCAGGATATCTATAAACAGAAAGATAGTAACGAAACACTTAGCTAACCTAAATGAATTCAAGTCTCCAGGTCCAGATGAATTACACCCCAGAGTACTGAAGGAGATAGCAGAAGAAATTTTTGAACCCCTCTCCATAATCTTTGACAATTCTTGGAGAACAGGAGAAGTCCCAGAAGACTGGAGAAGAGCAAATGTTGTTCCTATCTTCAAAAAGGGGAAGAAGGTGGACCCAGGCAAGTATAGGCCGGTGAGTCTGACTTCTATACCAGGAAAGATCTTTGAACAAATAATTAAACAACATGTATGTCAGTACCTGGATAAGAATGAAGTGATTAAACAGAGTCAGCATGGGTTTGTAACTAATAAGTCATGTCAGACTAACTTAATTTCCTTCTATGATGGAATCACTGATTGGGTGGATCAAGGAAATGCTGTAGATATCGTATATCTTGACTTCAGCAAAGCATTTGACAAAGTATCTCATACAATCCTTATTGAAAAAATGACTAAGTATGGAATGGACAAGGCAACTGTTAGGTGGATTCATAACTGGCTTAGTGATCGGACCCAAAGAGTGGTCGTAAATGGCTGCACATCCAGTTGGAAGAATGTCTCACGTGGGGTACCACAGGGCTCTGTCCTGGGCCCTGTATTGTTCAACATCTTTATCAATGATTTAGATGAAGGAATTGAGGGTAAACTGATTAAATTTGCTGATGACACAAAGCTAGGAGCGATAGCTAATACTAGAGAAGAGAGAGGATTCAAAAAGATATAAATAAACTGGAGAAGTGGGCAGCAACTAACAGAATGGTTTATAACAGGGAAAAATGCAAAGTACTACATCTGGGCAATAAAAATGAAAAAAGCATATACAGAATGGGAGGAATAGGGCTAAGCAACAGCACATGTGAAAAAGACTTGGGTATACTAATAGATCACAGACTGAATATGAGTCAACAGTGTGATGCAGCAGCAAAAAAGGCAAATGCAATTCTAGGATGTATTAACAGAAGCATACAGTCTAGATCACATGAAGTCATCATTTCCCTCTACTCCTCTTTGGTCTGACCTCATCTGGAATATTGTGTCCAGTTTTGGGCACCACATTTTAAAAAAGACATCAACAAACTGGAGCAAGTTCGGAAAAGAGCGACCAGAATGGTGACCGGTCTGCAAACCATGTCTTATGAGGAAAGGTTGCAGGATTTGGGATTGTTTAGTTTGCAAAAGAGAAGACTGAGAGGAGACAATAGCTGTCTACAAATATCTAAAGGGCTGTCACATTGTAGAAGGATCAACTTTATTCTCATTTGCACAAGGAAAGACTAGAAGCAATGGGATGAAACTGAATGGGAGGAGACACAGATTAGATATTAGAAAAAACTTTTTGACAGAGTGATCAATGAGTGGAACAAGCTGCCACGAGAAGTGGTGAGTTCTCCTTCAATGGAAGTCTTCAAACAGAGGCTGGACAGACATCTGACTGGGATGACTTAGCGAATCCTGCTTTGAGCAGGGGGTTGGACCAGATGGCCCAGGAGGTCCCTTCCAACTCTACGATTCTATGATTCTATGAACATAAAATATATTTATTCTAATACAACTTTAGAACTAAAAAACTTTTGCATATTTATACACTATGCAGTAAGTGACAAAAACAATAAAAAAACGTACTTAATAACATTTGTGCAGTCTATGATTTCTGAGAAATAGTATCGCCTCCATCAGATCCTCCTTCATAGATGACCTCAAATCTGACCTAATTATTTTAAGGCTAGAGAACAACCTCTCTACACTAACATGGGATGGTGGCAAAGCAGTAACCACATGGGCAACATCTCTAAGAACTTCAGAGAATAAAGGAATTGACTTGTGCACAGTCAGTTTTGATGAACGATTGAACTCTTCTACTTCTTTGAAAGCAAGTGAAAATGTTGCTGAAATGTGGTTAATCTGTTTTCTATGGGAGTGGAATCTTTTTCCCTGCGGCAACTCTTTGCGTGCTCCATGTCGCCCAAATACTTGTCGAAATCAAACTCCTCATCTGATGAGGATGAAGAGACGGCAGCAGCAGCACTGGCAGGATCAGAGTCCTCTTGGCCGTCCTGTAGCCCACTCATCCTAACTGCTACCTCAATCAGAGCATCTTTTCCTTTAGTAAGCTGTTGCTCATCCTGCAATATACGTTGACTCGGGTCCACATAAACAGCTGCCAGAAGAATTTTATTTTCTGATAACAGTGTCTCTCTCCGTTTCATTGAAGCAGCAATGCCATCTGCCACCATGTATAAGTATATAAGGGGACAATATAAATATCTCTCCAAGGATCTGTTTATACCAAGGAATGCAATGGTCACAAGAGGGCATTCTCTGCGTCTGGAGGAGAGAATGTTCTTCCACCAACATAGAAGAGGATTCTTTACTGTTAAGGCAGTGAGAATCTGGAATTCCTTGCCTGAGGAGGTGATGATGGCGAACTCTATCAAGGGGTTCAAGAGAGGCCTGGATGTCTTCCTGGAGCTTACCCCTTAACGATCGCCGATACGCCTTTTAACGGCAGTAGTTAAGGGTACTTAGACCACAGCGACGTTAATAAAAAAAAAAAAAGTCTGATGTGTCATTTAATTTCTCTCTCCTCTGATGTGATCGCACATCAGAGGAGACAGAAATAGGGATCCCAATCCCCCCGGTACCTCCCGGTGGTCCTCGGCCCGCTTGCTTCCCCTCCATGGGTGCCGCCATCTTCTTCCTGGAAGAAAATGGCAGGCGCAGTGCACCCGTCGAGATCTGCCGGCTGGCATTCATTCATTCAAGGTACATTTTGATGACTGTGATAAACACTATCACAGTGATCAAAATAAAAAATATTAAATAAGCCCCCGCCCTTTATCACCTCCTTAGTTAGAGAAAAATAATGAAATAAAGAAAATATATTTATATTCATTTTTCCATTAGGGTTAGAGTTAGGCTAAAGTTAGGGTTAGGTTTGGAATTAGGGTTAGGGTTGGAAATAAGGTTAGGGTTGGAATTAGGGTTGGAATTAGGGATAGGGTTGGAATTAG
Organism: Dendrobates tinctorius; assembly: GCF_039654945.1. Taxonomy (NCBI): domain Eukaryota; kingdom Metazoa; phylum Chordata; class Amphibia; order Anura; family Dendrobatidae; genus Dendrobates; species Dendrobates tinctorius. The sequence goes on along the minus strand of NW_027361683.1, from coordinate 55,831,181 downwards.
GGATAGGGGTGTGATGGGGTTAGGTTTGTGGTTAGGCTTAGGCCTGTTTCACATTTCCATTTGTTACCATCAGTCAAAATCCGCTGTTTTGCAAAGAAAAACGGATCCGCCACTTTTTTTGGCCGATCTGTTTTTTTCCTCATTGACTTGCATTAGCAGCGGATTTTGACGGATGGTCATCCGTTGGATCCGTTTTTTGATGGATCCGCCAAAATTTTGGCATCCGCTGACTTCAGTGGATGGACAATGAAACGTTTTTTGTCAGCGTCAAAATAGCGGATAGCAACGGATCCGCCGTTATCCGCCATTCGTTATAATGGTCGCCTATAGGTGGCGGATCCGTTGCTAACCGTTTTTTGTCGGAATCCGGCAACGGATCCGCTTTTTGACACTGAGCATGCCCGGAAGAATGTCCTTGCCAGAAATTTAACCCCAAATCCCGTTCTGGCGGCAGAAAAATTTCTCTCTTTCCAAGCTTGTGTTCCTTTAAATTTCCACCACTAGCTGATAATGCGGATCCGTCAAAAAAACGGATCCGGTGGCCTCCGTTTGTGCCACAACGGAAACGGATCCGTTTTTCACATTCTGGCAGATTTACACTGACGTCAAAAAACGAAAATGTGAAAAAGGCCTTATGGTTAGGGTTGGGATTAAGGTTATGGGTGTGTTGGGGTTAGGGTGAGCTAGAATTGAGGGGTTTCCACTATTTAGGCACATCAGGGGTCTCCAAACGTGACATGGCGCCACCATTGATTCCAGCCAATTTTGCATTCAAAAAGTCAAACGGTGCTCCCTCCCTTCCGAGCCCTGACGTGTGCCCAAACAGTGGTTTACCCCAACATATGGGGTATCAGCGTACTCAGGACAAATTGCACACCATCCCTGAGGGTCTATTTTCTCCTGTTACCCTTGGAAAAATAAAAAATTTGGGGGCGAAAAAATCATTTTTGCGAAAAAAAAAATATTTTTTGTTTTCACGGCTCTGCATTATAAACTTCTGTGAAGCACTTAGGGGTTCACCACACATCTAGATAAGCTCTTTAGGGGGTCTAGTTTCCAAAATGCGAAAAGGAGATGAATCCAGCGAGCCAAGTTTGAAGTACGTAAAAAATCTTTTTCTTTATTTCAAACGTAGATTAAAAATATTTATCCATAGCAGCATATTAAAAATATAGGCAGAGATGGGAAAAACTACTGCTGTAAAGCGCACGGCAAGATGCGTTTCAGCTAAATCTTTACCATTGCCAAGTTTGTTTAAGTTTCCAAAATGGGGTCACTTTTGGGTGGTTTCTACTGTTTAGGCAATTAGGGGCTCTGCAAATGTAACATGAAACCCGCAGACCATTCCATCAAAGTCTGCATTCCAAAATGGTGCTCCTTCCCTTCCGAGCTCTGCCATGCACCCAAACAGTGATTCCCCCAACATGTGGGGTATCAGTGTACTCAGGACAAACTGCAGAACAACTTTTGTGGTCCAATTTCTCCTGTTACTCTTGTGACTATAAAAAATAGCGGGCTAAAAAAATCATTTTTGAGAAAAAAAAGGATTTTTTATTTTCACGGCTCTGCGTTATAAACTTCTGTGAAGCACTTGGGGATTCAAAGTGCTCATCACACATGTAGATAAGCTCCTTGGGGGGGCTAACTTCCAAAATGGGGTCACTTGTGGGGGGTTTCTACTGTTTAGGCACATCGGGGCTCTGCAGACGCAACATGATGCCCGCAGCAAACCATTCTATCAAAGTCTGCATTCCAAAACAGCGCTCCTTCCCTTCCAATCTCTGCCATGCACCCAAAAAGTGGTCCCCCAGATATATGGGGTATTAGCATACTCAGGACAAATTGCAAAGCAACTTTTTTGGTCTAATTTCTCCTGTTACCCTTGTGACTATAAAAAATAGAGGACTAAAAAATAATTTTTGAGGAAAAAAAAGTATTTTTTATTTTCACGGTTCTGCGTAATAAAACTTCTGTGAAGCATTTGGGAGTTCAAGGTGCTAACCACACATCTAAATAAGTTCCATAAGGGGTCTAGTTTCCAAAATAGTGTCACTTGTGGGGGCTTTTCACTGTTTAGGCACATCAGGGGCTCTCCAAACGCGACATGGCGTCCGATCTCAATTCCAGCCAATTCTGCACTGAAAAAGTCAAACAGCGCTCCTTACTTTCTGATCTCTACCATGCACCAAAACAGTGGTTTACCCCCACATATGGTGTATCGGTGTACTCAGGACAAATTGCACAACAAGTTTTGGGGTCTAATTTCTTGCTACCCTTGTGAAAATAAAAATTTGGGGGTGAAAAGATCATTTTTGTGGAAAAAAATATGATTTTTTTATTTTTGCGGCTCTACGTTATAAACTTCTGTGAAGCAATTGGAGCCTCAAAGTGCTCACCACACATCTATATAAGTTCCTTAAGGGGTTTGGTTTCCAAAATGGTGTCACTTGTTGGGAGTTTCCACTGTTTAGGCACATCAGGGGCTCTCCAAACACAACATGGCGTCCAATCTCAATTCCAGCCAATTGTGCATTGAAAAATTTATACGGCGCTCCTTCTGTTCCAAGCCCTGCCGTGCGCCAAAACAGTGGTTTACCCCCACATATGGGGTATTGGCGTATTCAGGAGAAATTGCACAATAGATTTTGTGGTTCATTTTCTCTTTTTACACTTGTTAAAATAAAAAAAATTGGTTCTGAAGTAAAATGTTTGTAAAAAAAAAAAGTTAATTGTTAATTTTTTCCTTCCACATTGCGTCAGTTCCTGTGAAGCACGTAAAGGGTTAATAAACTTCCTGAATGTGGTTTTAAGCACCTTAAGGGGGTGCAGTTTTTAGAATGGTGTCACTTTTGGGTATATTCTGTCATATTGACCCCTCAAAGTGACTTTAAATGTGATGTGGTCCCTAAAAAAATGGTATTGTAAATTATGTTGTAAAAATTAGAAATGGTCAACTTTTAACCCTTATACGTTTCTAGCAAAAGAAATGTTGTTTCCAAAACTGTGCTGATGTAAAGTAGACATGTGTGAAATGTTATTTATTAAGCATTTGTGTGACATATCTCTCTGATTTAAGGACATAAAAAGTTTGAAAATGTCAACATTTAAAAAATTTTCGCCACATTTCCATTTTTTTCATGAATAAACACAAGTCATATTGAAGAAGTGCTACCACTAACATGAGGTACAATATGTCAAGAAAAAACCTTCTCAGAATCAGCAGGATCCGATAAAGCGTTCCAGAGTTATAACCTCAAAGTGACAGTGGTCAGAATTGTAAAAATTGGCCTGGTCATTAAGCTGCAAATTGGCTCCGTCACTAAGGGGTTAACAATATTGCATCTTACAGTTATTAGGTAGAAGGACATAGATCTGGGAATTTATTCTGACGGAATATAGGCTGAACTGGATGGACAAATGTCTTTTTTTCAGCCTTGCTAACTATGTTACTATGATTAAACCTCCTCTTTGGGACAGGCAAAACAACAAGTTCTTCCACTCCTTTATAAAAATGCCAGGAGTTAAATCCTCAGCTTTTTCCTTTTTAGTCACGGTAAATGGGTGATGAAGAAATTCCTTTAATCTTCATGTAGTGTTATCTGAGGGTTGGCCATATCTACAAGGAAGGGTTGAAGCTCAAGGAATTGATCAATCATTAAATAGGGGCTGCTCCACCGAGTGGCATGAACCACAATTGCCCCTTTTCCAACATGTCTCTTCAAGATGGAATCAATTTTAGGGGTTCTGGCAGCAATAGCCAATTTCTCACTTTGCTAATCAGAGTTCCAGCATGTCCCTCTTGCAGACTGTCTCTTATCGTCAGCTGCAGCATGTGCACAACACAGCGCATGTGATGAATAGGAAAGAGGTGTGAAGCAGCTTCAACAAGATCATCTAATTGTAAAGAATCATTTTCTCCTTGCCATGACAGCACCCACTGAGAGATCCACCCCTAGAAACAGGAGACCTACAGAACTAAAAGGGGTGGTCACCCTCGCCCCCTCAGTTGGTTTCCTGTTCCTATGGGAACCTGCAAGAAGAAGAGGATACCTGGGCTGTGAAGCTGCCTGTGCAGTGTCCATGGGAACTGCAGGAGCTGCAGCACCAGAAGCAGCATCGGGGGAGTCCTGCTGGTCAGCTCCCCCCTCATCTGGTGAGGGATGGCGTGAGGCTGGGGTCCAGGAGAGGCCGCCCTTGCTCACGTGGGAGCGCGGTGTGACGGGAGCACTCATCCGGCAGGAGCAGGGTGGTGGCATCGGCTGCCTGGCACCTCCATTAGGCTGAGGTTGGGTTGGCGCCAGGGAAGCCGGGCCACGCGTGCGCAATAGGCCAGCAGGCGCTCCTGCCCTGGAAGTGGTTGGAGGAGCTTCCGAGGGAGGCAGCGGAGTCAGCGTGGCGCCCGCACATGTGCGCAGAGGAAAAAAAAAAAAGGGAGAGCGCGTTCCTGACCCGGAAGTGGAGGGTGGCTTTCGGGAGAAGGCTGGGGAGGCGCCAGCGTGAATTATAAAAGAAATTGGTGGAGCTGAGCTGGTGTACCAAGATGTCCTCCCCAGGAGACTCCATAGCGTACCCCCAGGAGGGACAGGTGCAGGTGCACAGTAAAGGCAGGAGCAGCAGTGGACGCTCCCGGGAGGGTGACTCCACAGAAAAGAGCGGAAGCAATAAGTCTGTGAAATCTGCCACCTCAGAAATAGAATCGGTACCGGATGACAAGCTTCACTGGGTGAGTGTACAGAACTCTACCTATTAAGCTAAATGCCCCTTTCTGTGTGACCTTCAGGTTAAAAAGTCTGCGAAGTCTAAACATAGAGAATGTGCTCTTCCTGATAATTACCCTAAGAGGCTTTGTCAAACCTGTATTAATCAAACTCTGGAGGAAGAATCATCCGATCATCCGTCTGAGCGAGCGATATAAGGCTCATGATTAGAGAGGAGCTCCAGGGTCTCAAGAGCTTGGAAAAAGCTGGAAAACATAGGTCCAGCATGAGGGAAGCTTCCCCCGTTTCTAGTTTTTCTTTTGACGAGGGAGAAGTTAGATCTACTGATTCCTCTGGGGCATCATCATCTTCGGATGAAGAAAGTCATTCATGTTTCCCCGTGGAGAGTGTCGACAATCTAGTGAAGGCAGTTCGGGGGACCATGGGGATTATGGACGAAAAGGAGGCTAGGACCACACAAGAGGTTATGTTTTCTGGCCTCTCTCAGAGTAAGAGGCGAACATTTCCCATAATAGCTGCAGTAAAAGGACGTGGTCAGAAAGGAATGGGAGAAGCAAGGACAGAGGGGGTTCCTTCCTTCAAACTCAAAGAGGAGATACCCGTTTGATGACGAGGACCTAACAACTTGGTCTAAGGTGCCTAAAGTAGACACCGCGGTAGCTTCAATCTCAAAGCGATCCACCCTGCCTATAGAGGATTCCGGAACTTTGGCTGTCCCCTTGGATCGGAAGGCTGATACGCTTCTTAAAAGATCGAGAGAGTCGTGTTCGGGGGCCTTCAAGTCAGCTATATCAAGCACTTGTATGGCTGGATCAATGCTGGTTTGGGTGAAAGAATTAGAGGAGCATATATAGTCTAGAGTCTCTAGGGACAGATTTCTGTCTTCTATCCCCTTGATCAGAGGACCTACGGCTTATTTGGCGGATGCCTCTGTAGACTCCTTACGATTAGCGGCCAGATTGGCTGGACTGGCTAATGCTGCTCGACATGTCTTATGGCTAAAGGGCTGGAAAGGGGATGCACAATCTAAGTCAAAGCTATGCACAATTCCATGCCAGGGTGAGTACCTGTTCGGCAAGGTGCTTGATGACATCCTAACCAAGGCAGGGGAGAGAAGGCAGGGGTTCACTAACCAGTTTCTCCCATCCTACAGGAGGGCCTTCAGGAAGCAGCCGTTTAGTAGGAAGAGATCATATAGGAACTAGGATCGCTGGGGCAATAGAGAGACCAGACAGAAAGGTGCCCTTTTTAGTGGGTCTTCCTCCAAGAGCAGAGATAAGTTCCGCTAGCCCTGAACCCCCGGTGGGTGGCAGGTTGTCATTCTGCCGAAAATAGGAAATGATAACTTCTAATATGCGAGGCTTTAAGCCTCGTATCATCTGGCTTGAAATTGGAATTCGGTCGACTCCTTTATATTGACTTCTCTAAAGTCTCCAGCACAACAGGAGGTGTTGGAGTTGGAAATTAAAAGCATATTTTGGTAGAGCTCCCGGTGGACCAAAGGGGAATGGGATTTTATTCTCCTTTATTTCTGATTTCTAAGCCAGATGGTTCATATTAGAACCATCATTAATCTAAAGAAGTTAAATAACTTCCTACAGTCCCGCTCCTTCAAGATGGAATCTATAAGATCAGCCATTAAACTTTCCCAGATGCTTCATGGCGGTGCTAGACTTGAAGGATGCTTATTATCATCTACCGATACATGCTGGGTTCCAGCAATGTCTCAGAGTAGCAGCAGTCATGGAGGGTCATGTCGGTCATTTTCAGTTTACGGCGATGCCTTTCGGTCTATCCATGGCTCCTCGGGTCTTCACCAGGTTGATGCTGGAGGTGATGGCTTATGTGCGGCTGAAGGACACATTGATAGTTCCGTACTTAAAAGATTTCCTGGTGGTAGGAAAGTCTGCCTCCCAATGTGAAGATCAACTTGCTGGCACAATTTCATCCTTGCAGTCTTTAGGTTGGATGAACAACTGGGGCAAGTCCAGACTGGTCCCGGTAACTCTTCAGCCCTTCTTGGGTCTGCATCTAGATTCTGAAAGTCAGAGATGTCTCCTACCAGAGTTAAAGATGTTGACTATAATGCGTAAGGTGGAAGCGGCAATAAATAATCCTCAGATGTCTCTGAGAGAGGCTATGTCCCTCCTGGGCTCCCTTACATCCAGCATTCCAGCGGTTCAATGGTCCCAGTTTCATACTAGGCAGCTGCAGCATGAGGTCCTAGAGGAGGAATGGCTATAGGGTAGATTAGATGAAAAGATAAAATTGTCCTTGAAGGTAGTTAACTCCCAATCATGGTGGTTAGATCGAGATCATCTTGCTAATGCGGTCCTGTGGGTGGTGAGACCCTCAAGGGTGGTTATCACGGATGCTAGTCCATTTGGCTGGGGAGCTTATTTAGATGATAGCTTAGTCCAGAGACGATAGTCCATAAATGAAATCAATGACTCCTCTAATTTAAGAGAATTAAAGGCTATCAGTCATACATTACATGAATTTCTCCCACAGCTGCACGGATCTCATGTGAGGGTCATGTCAGACAATGCCACATCCATCGCATATTTAAATTGTTAAGGCGGAACACGATCAAGGACTCTGATGTCTACTACGCAGAGAATCCTCGAGCTGGCAGAGTCCCATCTCTTGTCTCGAACAACCCTACACATCAGGGGCGTGGACAATATCAGAGTGGACTTCCTCAGTCAGCATACCTTGCATCGGGGGGAAAGGTTGCTCAGTCATCACATCTTCAGAAAGACTGTGGACTTATAGGGACTTCCAGAGATAGACCTATTCTCTACCAGAGCCAACAGACAGGTCAGAAGGTTTGCCTCACTAAACAGAGAAGACGGGCCAGGAGATGGTTGATTCCCTACAGTCCCCGTGGCCTTTCCATTGGGCGTATGCATTCCCCCCGATGGTGGTACTACCATTGGTCATCAGGAAGATCAGGGAGGAGAGGGCGAGGGTAATCCTCATCGCTCCGTTTTGGCCCAAGAGACCTTAGTTTTCATGCTCATCCATGTCCATCTCCGAACCCTAGATCCTCCCATCAGATCTGGACCTGCTCTCCTTTCTAACAAAAAAAATTGTTTCCAAAATTGTGCTGAATGCTGATGTAAAGTAGACATGTGGGAAATGTTATTTATTAAGTATTTTGTATGACATATTTCTCTGATTTAAAGGCGTAAAAATTAAAAGTTTCAAAATTTCAAAATTTTAAAAATTTTCACCATATTTCCTTTTTTTCATAAACGCTAGTCATATTGAAGAAATTTTACCACTAACATGAAGTACAATATGTCACAAAAAAAAACAATCTCAGAATCAGCGGGATCTGTTAAAGCGTTCCAGAGTTATAACCTCATAAAGTGATATTGGTCAGAATTGTAAAAATTGGCTTGGTCATTAAGCTGCAAATTGGCTCTGTCACTAAGGGTGTCATGTCCTCACTAAATAAACGGGATTCATATAGCTTAACAAGCAGCTAAACCGCTATACCGGGGTCCAATAAGGGAGACTGAAGTTGAATCTGTGGTTTATTGAACGTAGGTATTTAGATCTGTGGTAAAACTACAACAGAAACAGATACATAGGATCAGTACTGGGTTCATGGAAATATACACAACATACAATCTGAACTACTAGCTGAGCGGGGGGAGTAACTAAGCTAGCTAATATAAGACAGAAATCATATACAGAGAGGATGATTACATACCACCGATGCTAACACAAGGGGAGTAGAGCGATGAGGTGCTTCCAATATGCAGACTTGAAAGAAATGGCCAACTGAAGAGTGAAAGGGGGCTGGGATAGATCATGGTACCTTGCAAAGTTACCCAGAATACATTAGGAATTGGAGGGAAATAATACAGGAAATACAATGCTTAACAGCATGCAGTTATAACTTTTGGCCACTAGATGGAGCTGGAAACAATAAACATTAAAACGTGTGGTAAACTGAGCATTATACTGAATTTATGCTATGGAAATGAACAGTTAAGAGTCATTGATTATGTCAGAGACAAAACAAAGGGGTTAAGCCTTACTATGTTGTCAATATTTGTGCACTAAGGTTTTATTTAAATTACCTTGCCAGTAGCTCTATTTATTCATTTGTTGATATTTATTGTGTGTTTGGTCTATATGGTCCCCTCACTGGGTATTTTCTAAGTAATAATGAACTGTGTCTTTTATCATTTTTAATATTTATTAATAAATTTTACATCTTTATCTTCATTTTGGTTCTCTTCGTTTGATCCGCTGTTTAACTTAAGTCTGGACCTTTGGGTTATTATGGTGATTTGAAGTGCCAAAGATTGTTGTTTGTTATAGGATAGTTCCTTTGTGCAATTACTGTATATTGAAATTCTTGCAGTAATAGGGAATCATGCACTTTATAATTTAGGATAGAAATAAAACAATCTTTGCATAAATCAATAGGACAGATAATAAGTATAAAGTTTGTAAAATATATTGTTAGATAGCTTTACTCTGAACTTTCAATGTCAGGCTTGTCTCATGGTACAGCTCACTAAATGCTTCACATCATATTTCTTCACAGTCTATGAAGAGGGGAGAAGGAAGAGAGTATGTTCATGCTGAATCTTATTCCAGAACACACACATGCACACAAATATATATTTCCTCATCGATCCTGTTACTGTATTTTTGAATTTGAGATGTTAAAAAACAGTTTTTCCCCTTATATTCTATGTATAGTGTATATAAGTCTTCAGATCAGCTAATTTCTCCAAACAGGAGCTAAGTGGAAAAGCAAACTAAAACATCAAGCATACAGAGACAACATACAGTATACTTGACTATTGATTTATGCAGTTTATTAAAAGTTTAAATATGCTTTAAGAAGTATTTACCGTAATCCTGCTTTCTTGTTCACTCCAGAAGTTCTGAGATTAATGCAGGCATTCCTTCCCTGTGTGTTTATTTTTTCCCCTTATCTGTAGAGGAGAAGCTTCACTACTTAAAGCCCCATTACACGCAACGATATTGTGAACAGTTTGGTGACGTTACAGCGATGTCGAAACGACATCGTTGCATGTGACACGTAGCAACGATCAACGATCAGTTGGCTGATCGTTAATCGTTGCCTAATGGTCTGGGCCATAAATCATTCGTGGGTCTCCCACTGGGAAGCATACATCGCTGCGTGTGACAGCGAGAGACCAACGATCAGCGAGCTCCCAGTGACATACAGCAGATGCCAGGAGCTGGTATCCAGGGTAAACAGTGGGTAACTAAGAGCCACGCGGCGCTTAGTTACCCGCTGTTTACCCTGGATGCCAGCATGCTCACTGGTCCTGATCGCTGGTGAGTATGCCTATGTGACAGCTCACCAGTGATCAGCTAACTATGTCCCAGCGATCTCATCCACGTCGGATCATTGGTGGGATCGCTGGGACATTGAAGCGTGTAACGGGGCCTTTATCATGAACATAAACTGCTGCACAGATTCATCTCAGCTAAAAGTCTAGACCTTAGATCAGGAATAGGACAGACATTTATAGGACATTTCATAACTTTCCCAAATTCGTAAAAAAAAAAATATTCCCCACAAGCTGCGTTGAACTACTGTACCCAATTTATTATATATTTTAGGAGTCAGAGTTGGTCTATTTTATTCGGACTCCACTAAAATGGGCTCCGACTCCACAGCCCTGATCATAACGCATCTGCGGCAAATGGGTGGGTACCATAACACATCTACGGTAAATGAGTGGGTACCATAATACATCTACTGTAAATGAGTGGGTACCATAACGCATCTACGGTAAATGAGTGGGTACCATAACGCATCTGCGGCAAATGAGTGGGTGGCATAGTGCATTGCGGCAAATGAGTAGGTACCATAATGCATCTGTGCAAATGAGTAGTGGGTACCATAACACATCTACTGTAAGTGAGTGGGTACCATAACGCATCTACAGTGAGTGGGTATGCTACATCTGCTTGCACATAGTTATATACAGTATAAACACATTGGTTCCATAGAAAATGTCTCGGAAAAATGTTCATTGCCCCTCAGGACCATGAGGTGATGTCCAGCTTCTTTCTGCACAATGGATGCAACTTTTTTTGGACCATTAAGAGGCAGAGTTGTATTTTTAGTGGCTCTATTTTGGGTCTCTTAAAACTTGTTGAAAATCTATTATTAAGGCCGGGTGCCCACGATTCGGAAGTAACACCGTGTATTCACTGCGTTCAAAGCGTTGCCAGCTATTGAACACAGGTGAATCCTTTGTGTTCACTGAACCGTGCAGATTCACCGCGTCCAATACATTTCTAATGGTGAAATCTCTTGCAGAGGCTCGCGTCATCGCAAAAGAAATTGACATGCCGCGATCTAGAAAGACGGACCGCATATCTGTCTCTTCGGGTGAGCCGCAGACGTCTGTGGACGCATAGTGGGCATGGGATTTTTAGAAATCCCATTCACTGTGCTGTAACATTTGGATTACTGACTTGAGGTACTGTGTGTACCCTAAGGCTCTGCACACAATGCGTTTTCTCCATGCGGAAATAGGCCAAAGACACTATGGAATCCTTATGCCAGCTAATTCACTGAGAATCCTGAAGTGCTGAGCACATGATCAGTAATTTTCCAGTGGTTTGTATCAATGGTAACGTTACTGCCAGTCAGAGCACTGCGGGGTCATGCTGTCAGTTGTCAGCGTTACCCCACAGAGATACTGTGTAAAACGCTTACCATAGGTTAGCAGGCATGGAATGATAAGACTACTCCCATCAGGCTATCTTGCCTAAAAATGTCCTATACGATGAAGAAAACTGGCACTTCACAACAATATCAACCAAAATTCGGACTTACATATAACCGTTGCCAAAAGAAGAGATCCAGAAATAATAATTTAAAACATTACAATATTTTATTAATACTATTAAAAATAATCACAATAAAATCTCCAATGGAAAACAAATAATCAAAAGCGCCCAGAACTAGGAGAGACGTGCAGTGTGTGCTAATTATCGGGCAACACATACACCAATTCTAATTATATCCCATAATCAATAATTTTAAGTTTCTTAATAAATCACTATATTCCATCCAGACAGCATTAAATTGAAAAATTCCGGGGCCCCCGGAAGAAGTTGGATGCAAAACGCGCGTTGGGGCGAGGAGAGATGCTCAGCTGTCTGTGTTACTGCTACCTTCACCATTTATCTGCTTTCCCTGGTAATGTACATTGATTTTTTAAATTTAATTCTGTCTGGATGGAATGTAGTGATTTATTAAAAAACTTAAAACGATTGATTATGGGATATAATTGGTATTGGTGTATGTGTTGCTGGATAATTAGCACGCACTGCACATCTGTCCTAGTTCTGGGCGCTTTTGATGATTTGTTCTCCTTTGGAGATTTTATTGTGATTATTTTTAATAGTATTAATAAAATATTGTAATGTTTTAAATTATTATTTCTGGATCTCTTCTTTCGGCAATGGTTATATGTAAGTCTGAATTTTGGTTGATCCCATCAGGCTATATCTGTGATCACTGATAACAGTAATAGCAGGAGCCAGAATTGGGAGATGTAGTCTCTCGTGGCCAGCGCCTGTGACAGCTCACCAGTGATCAGCTAACTATGTCCCAGCGATCCCATCCACGTCGGATCGTTGGTGGGATCGCTGGGACATTGAAGCGTGTAACGGGGCCTTTATCATGAACATAAACTGCTGCACAGATTCATCTCAGCTAAAAGTCTAGACCTTAGATCAGGAATAGGACAGACATTTATAGGACATTTCATAACTTTCCCAAATTCTTATAAAAAAAATATTCCCCACAAGCTGTGTTGAACTACTGTACCCAATTTATTATATATTTTATTTTAGGAGTCAGAGTTGGTCCATTTTATTCGGACTCCACCAAAATGGGCTCCGACTCCACAGCCCTGATCATAACTCATCTGCGGCAAATGGGTGGTGTGGTACAGTAAAGGGTGTTGTACTGGATGGAAGATATGTTTCTCCTTGCAGATTAATGTTTGGTCGGGTTTTTCCTTAAAGACGGGACCTGCGATGATGTCAGGGTCACGTGATCAGCCCATGTGATGTCTACCTCACTGGTGGGAGGGGTTAGGCCTATGTAATGGAGGTTGGTAATTGCCACAGAGAGAGTGTGTTTCTGGAAGCTACAGGAACTTGTGTGGACTCAGCTTGACACTTGTACACTGGATCCCCATGCTGCAGGACTTTGGCAGCAAGACTCGGAAGAACCCCAGGAATGGCACCTGGCGGATGCCGCAGGACCTGGCAGCCGCTTAGTTACGCCCGTCCGGTGCAAGGGGTGAGTCTGGGACCAGTGGTTCTCCAAGCTGGAGTATGTGCTTTATTTCCCTTATGTTTTGTTAAGCTGCTGAGTGACATTAAAACCACTGAAATTGGACTATATGCCTGTGTGTTGCCTCGTTACTGCCGCCCAGCTATTGCCTACCAGAGCAAATCCCTACAATTGGTGGACTGAATGCGGGCACAAGCAGTGAAGCCAGGCTGTTTTGATTTTTAATCGGTACCTCAGCCTATGCAGCCTGTGTCCTGGGTGAAACGACTGGCAGAGATCCAGGCGGGGAACTGTCCAGAAATGGAGGCCACGGTAAAAACGCTCATGGAGGCCATGCGACAGCAACAGCAGGCTATGCAGCAGCAACAGGTGGCTATGCAGCAGCAGCAGGAAACCAATCAGCTGTTGATACAGCATATCACAACAGCGCAAGCAAAAGGAGCTGACTGGAGAATCCAGGATATTCGGAAAGCGGTTTGTACAGCGATTCCTAAAATGGAAGAATCGGACGATGTGGAGATGTATCTGGAGATGTTCGAAGGAGTCGCTGAGAGAGAGAAGCTACCCCGGGACCATTGGGCGGATGTCCTCGCTCTGTTTCTGACCTCAGGACCTTTGAAGGCGTATCAGGACCTACCCACCGAGCAAAGGGCGGACTACACGGTCGTCAAGGGTGAGATACTGGCTCGTCTTGGGGTAAATGTGTTAGTGCGGGCCCAGCGGGTACACCAGTGGGAATTTACCCCCTTCAAGCCGGCCCGGTCCCAGTATTACGACCTGTTGCATCTGTTACAAAAGTGGTTGCAGCCTGAAGTGTTGTCCCCCACGGCCATACTGGACCGCATAGTGACTGATAGATTTTGGAGGGCTTTGCCCTACTCACTCCAGACCTGGGACGGACAGGCATCCCCTACTGATGCCATGCAGATGATAGACCTCATAGAAAGGTATGGAGCTACCAAGGAGTTACAGGGAGGGATGTTGTGAGTTCATTTTCCCCTTCACTTCTGAGGCCCGAGGAACTCCCTCTTCTGGTGAAGAAAGGTAGTGAGCCTGATTGTCAGACACCTGGGGCTGATGATGATGACTGGCTGAGTGGAGTTAATGACTGGATATAAGGCTGCCGACGCCCTTCTGGCCTGCGGGTGATTTCTCTGTGGACTTCTAGGAAACCAGTCTGATTCCTGCTCATCTAAAGCTAAGATTTCTGCTCTGCCTTTTTGCATTCGTGTTTTGTTTTCCTTGCTTTTCTGGATTCTGCCATTCCCTGCTGGGGTGAGCTGAATCTCCTTTTGCCTGTTGCTCTGTCTTCAGAATATTCCTGAGTACTGACATAGCCTTTTTTGAAGCCTAGCGTCTTCAGGGCCTTTTTTACTGTCAGTTTGTTGGCTCTTATTTTCATAGGTTTTTTCACGGATTGCAGACAGCAGCCTTCCTGTCCTTTCCTATCTAAGCTAGCTTGGGCCCCATCTTTGCTCAGTCTATCTTTCTGTCTGTGTTTTGTTCTTTCTTCTTGCTTCACCGTCATTATATGTGGGGGGCTGCCTTTTGCTTTGGGGTCTGCTCTGGGGCAGTTTAGATTTCCCTTTCTGTCTTTAGGCTATGTAGTCATCTGGCTGTGATCGAGGGGCCTAGGGCATCGTAGGAGCCCCCCACGGCTACTGCTAGTTGTGTTGATAGGTTCAGGGGTCTGCAATCCGATAGCTGCCAACTTCTCTGGTTTTCTGGACTTAGCTAGCATTTCTATTTTTGCCTCCTACGGTGACTCAATCATAACAGAATCACCCGCCATACCGCAGATCCTAGGGTACTCAATTGCAAGAAAGAATTGTATAAAAAAAAAAAAAAGTGTGTATATTTTTTCCTTTATATCTCTGAGGCCGTAGGGGGAATTTTTTTTTTCTCTCAATGGAGATAAAGCAATTGTCTGATCGTGTGGAGCAGCTCGCTGCGGAAGTGCGGGGAATTTCCGCCTACCTTGCTCATTCACATGCTGCTGAACCAAAGATTCCTACACCTGATGTATTTTTTGGGGATCGGTCTAAATTTTTGAATTTCAAAAATAATTGTAAATTATTTTTTGCCTTGAAGCCTAACTCGTCAGGGAGCTCCGCGCAGCAGTTTAAAATTGTCATCTCTTTGCTGCGTGGCGATCCCCAGGATTGGGCGTTTTCTTTGAATCCAGATGATCCTATTCTGACTAATGTGAACGCATTTTTTCAGGCCTTGGGGTTGTTGTATGACGAACCTAATGCCATTGATCAGGCTGAAAAGACCCTGCTGGCATTGAACCAGGGTCGTGATTCTGCAGAATTGTACTGTCAAAAATTCCGAAAGTGGGCAGTACTTACTACCTGGAATGATAATGCCTTGGCTGCTCTCTTTCGGAAGGGGTTGTCAGAAGCCGTAAAAGATACTATGGTGGGATTTCCTGTTCCCTCTGGTCTTGACGATTCTATGTCTTTAGCCATTCAGGTTGATCGGCGTTTGCGCGAACGCAGAGCTGCACGAGAGGTGTTGCCACCTGTTGAACAGATGTCTGAACCTATGCAATGTGATAGAGTTTTTTCCAGAGAGCAGCATCAGGAGTTCAGAAGGCGTAATAAGTTGTGTTTTTTCTGTGGAGATGCCTCGCATATTATTTCTGTCTGTCCTAAACGCGAGAAACGCCTTGCACACACGTTTTCTGCTGGTGGTGTTCAACCTAAGTTTCTTCTGGCTATTACTCTGATCTGCTCCCTGTCCACATTTTCCGCCAAGGCTTTTGTGGATTCGGGAGCAGCTCTAAACCTAATGGACCTGGATTTTGCTAAACGTTGTGGATTTCCGATGACACCTCTGCAGACGCCTATCCCTTTGAGGGGGATTGATGCTACTCCTTTGGCTAAAAATAAACCTCAGTTTTGGACCCAGGTGGTAATGCGGGTCGCCCCAGACCATCAAGAAAATTGCAGGTTTTTGGTGTTACATAATCTGCATGATACTATTGTTCTGGGGTTTCCCTGTGTCATGTCGGACGCTGTTCACACCACAGCATCCGGCAGGCAGAGGTAGTTCCACCTCCAGCCACTATAGCCTCAGTGGCGCCGGTTTGATCTTCAGGCTCTCGGGGGTTAATCCTGCTGGAGACCAGGTTGGAAGGTTAGTCACGCCCACGGTCTTTAAATAGTCATACTGGCATATGGGCGTTGCCGATTATAGCTTGTGTTTCATACCAAGTGGTTCCGGTCTGGAGTGGAGGTGTTCAAGAGAGAGAGATTCATATCTGGTGTCGTATGATCCGTCGTTATCCTTTCTCCTTCCCATATTTGTGTTTAGTTGTGCCCTGTTCACATTACTGTTTATTCCTGTGTGTGTGCGGCGCAGTGCAGTTTAAGTTCTCCCTGTCTGTCATTATTTGTGTGGGAGCTTTGGTGGTGACTTCTCACTGGGTGGAGGGTGGAGGGTTAAGTGCAGGGCTGAGCAGGAGATAAGGAAAGGTCGGAGGCTCAGGCATTTGCACCTTCAGCAAAAACCCTGGGTTGAGGGTCAGACAGGGTTTCCCCTAGTAAAAGGGACACCACAGGGGCCCCGGGTATTTCAGCCTTAGTTGAACTAAGCCCCCGTGACATTATAATCGGCCCACATTTTTTCAGGAGTCCATGGATCCATTAGATTCCATAACCCGCCAGTTGGCGGCGCTGTCCATACAGGTCTCCGAGTTGAATGGGGCAGTTCAGCAGCAGGGCCTGGTAGTAGCAAAGGTGCAAACGGCATCTGCAGGTATCAGTGCAGAGCTGAAGTTTCCGCTGCCAGAACGATTTTCAGGCGATCGCAGCAAATTTGTCGTATTTCGGGAGGCCTGCAAATTATACTTCCGCATGCGGCCAATATCCTCAGGTAATGAGGCCCAGCGAGTAGGGCTGGTGTTGTCATTACTGAGTGGTGACCCCCAAGCATGGGCATTTTCCTTACCAGCTGACTCTGCTACATTTCATTCGGTCGATAATGTTTTTTCTGCCCTCGGGCTCATTTACGATGACCCTGACCGACTGGCTCTAGCGGAATCTAAAATCCGCGCCCTCCGCCAGGGGGAGCGCTTGGCAGAAGACTATTGTTCGGAATTTCGCCGCTGGGCTGTAGACACACAGTGGAATGACCCAGCACTGCGGAGCCAGTTTATTCATGGGGTATCAGGGAGGGTGAAACAAGCCCTCCTGATGTATGAGACTCCGGCATCATTGGAGTCTGCCATGAGTTTGGTGATACGTATTGATCGCCGTTTTCGTCAGGGGGCACAGGAGACGCTACCTCTGGGGGAAAACAGAGGTTCAGGTGTGGTTGATGTAGATGAGTCCCCTGAACCTATGCAGATTGCTGGCGTGGCACAGGTTCAGCCTCGCGCTCCGGGTTTCCGGATGCCCGGAGCATGTTTCTACTGTGGTAAAGGAGGTCATTATGTTAACGTTTGCCCGGTACTACCTAAGAGGGTCACACCGGCGGAAAACTGTTAAGCTCAGAGGGTATGGAGGAGACCCAACTGAGCGTATGCATATCCTCCATGTTGGTATCTCAATGTATGCTCCCTGCCAAGGTTATTATCGCCAACAGAGAGCTACCTATATCAGTGTTTGTGGATAGCGGTTCCGCCACCAATCTCATAGATGAGGAGTTTGCACACACCGCCGGGTTTAAGATCGAAAAACTTCCTCACCCCATACAGGTGGTGACCATTAATGCTGTTCCCCTCCCTCAAGGGGAGATTACTGAGTTTGTGGCAGAGGTGAAACTCCACATTGGGGTCCTACATTCTGAGTCGGTTACATGTAGGGTCCTCCGTAATCTCCCAGCTCAAATGGTCCTGGGTTTTCCATGGCTGTCCAGGCACAACCCGGTAATTGATTGGAAAACTCAGGACATAGTACAATGGAGTGGTTTCTGCCAAGACAATTGCTTGGCCACATGTGTGTCCGCCGTGACGCCCAGCCTGCCGGAGGCTTTGCAGGATTTCGTGGATGTTTTCTCTGAGAAGGGTTGCTCAGAACTGCCTCCACATAGAGCCTATGACTGTGCTATTAGGTTAAAACCCGGGGCCAAATTACCTAAGGCCAGGATGTTTAATATTTCTGGTCCTGAGAGACAAGCTCTGAAAGACTACATCGCGGAGAGTCTGAGCAAAGGTCACATCCGGCCTTCGTCCTCGCCTGTAGCCGCGGGGTTTTTCTTCATTAAGAAGAAAGATGGGGGGTTACGCCCGTGTCTGGATTTCCGAGAGTTAAACCAGATTACTATCCGTGATCCCTACCCAATGCCGTTGATCCCGGATTTGTTCAACCAGGTAGCGGGGGCGAAATGGTTTTCCAAGCTGGACCTCAGGGGGGCGTATAACCTCATAAGGGTCCGTCAGGGGGATGAGTGGAAGACGGCGTTTAACACTCCTGAGGGTCATTTTGAGAGTCTGGTTATGCCGTTTGGGTTGACCACCGCGCCTGCCGTTTTCCAACATTTTATTAATGATGTATTTGCTCATGTCCTGGGGAGATTTGTGATTGTATACCTGGATGATATCCTCATTTATTCTAGCGATCGGGACACTCATTTGGAGCATGTTAGGCAGGTGTTACAGTTGCTCCGGGAGAACCAGCTCTATGCTAAGCTGGAAAAATGTTTATTTTTTGTCCAGGAGTTGCCCTTTTTGGGATATATTGTGTCCGCAGCCGGTTTTAAAATGGACACCGCTAAGGTGCAAGCGGTGTTGCAATGGGAGAGGCCGGAGAGTCTGAAAGCACTCCAGCGGTTCCTTGGGTTTGCGAATTATTATAGGAAATTTATAAAACACTTTTCGACTGTCGCCAAACCGCTCACGGACATGACAAAAAAGGGTGCCGATCTGGCGAACTGGCCTGAGGTGGCTATACGTGCATTTGAGCGTCTGAAGAATAGTTTTGCTTCAGCCCCCATTCTGGTGCAACCAGACGTGTCTAAACCTTTTGTGGTAGAGGTTGATGCGTCGGAGGTGGGAGTGGGGGCAGTACTGTCTCAAGGCTCGTCCTTGAGCGAGATGCATCCATGCGCCTACTTCTCCAAGAAGCTGTCGCCGGCCGAACGGAATTATGATATCGGCAACAGGGAGTTGTTGGCCATCAAACTGGCTTTTGAGGAATGGCAACACTTCTTGGAGGGGGCGGCTCACCAGGTCACAGTTATCACTGACCATAAGAATCTGCTCTACCTGGAGTCGGCCAAGCGTCTGTCTCCTAGGCAGGCTCGCTGGGCATTGTTTTTTACTCGTTTCAATTTTCTTGTGACGTACCGTCCCGGGGCTAAAAACACCAAGGCGGATGCTTTGTCTAGGTGTTTTCCGGGGGGAGAACCTCGGGAAGAGCCGGTACCCATCCTCCAGAAAGGGGTAGTGGTCTCGGCTCTCACGACTGAGGTAGAGGCGGAGATTGCCGAGGCCCAAGAGGAGGTACCACCAGGACTTCCCGCCAACAAATCATTTGTACCCCTGCATCTTCGGCCTAAGGTGTTGAAGGAACACCACGATTCGGTACTGGCTGGTCACCCAGGGGTGAAGGGCACCTTAGAGCTGGTATCGCGTCTCTTCTGGTGGCCCAAAATCCGGCAGGACGTGGTCTCGTACGTGGCAGCTTGCATCACGTGCGCTAGGGCTAAGTCACCCCGAACCCGTCCTGCTGGCACGCTACAGCCTCTGGGGGTACCCAATAGGCCATGGACAGAAATCTCCATGGATTTTATCACTGACTTGCCAGCCTCGGCAGGGAACACGGTCATCCTGGTGGTGGTTGACCGTTTTTCAAAGATGGCGCATTTTGTGGCGTTGTCCTCTTTGCCCAATGCTAAGACGTTGGCTCAGGTATTTGTGAAGGAGGTGGTCAGACTCCACGGAGTACCGTCTGACATAGTATCTGATAGGGGTACGCAATTTGTGGCGAGGTTTTGGAAAGCTTTTTGCTCAAGGTTGGGGATCAAGTTGTCACATTCATCGGCGTTTCATCCACAGTCTAATGGACAAACTGAGCGCATGAACCAAAATCTAGAACAGTATTTACGATGCTTTGTGTCCGACAACCAGGAGGAGTGGTCTACTTTCCTTCCTCTGGCCGAATTCGCATTAAATAATCACCGCCAAGAGTCATCAGGAGAGTCTCCATTCTTTTGTGTGTACGGTCAACATCCTCAGTTTTGTACCTTACGTCAGGGTGACTCCGGGGGTGTCCCGGAGGAGGATCAGCTAGGAGCCCAATTGTCATCAGTCTGGAGGCGGGTGAAACAGTGTTTGTTGAGCATGAGTGCCAGGTACAAACGGGTGGCTGACAGTAGACGCGTGCCAGGTCCGGACCTGTGTGTGGGTGAATGGGTGTGGTTAGCTACGAAGAACATAAAACTCAAAATCCCATCTTTAAAACTGGGTCCAAGGTTTATTGGGCCTTTTAGGATTTCTGCCATCATTAACCCAGTGGCTTATCGGTTGGAACTTCCTGCGGTGTACAGAATACATAACGTTTTTCACAGGGCTTTATTGAAAAAGGTGGTAGGCTTGGTGGACACGACGCCGATGCCACCTCCAGTCATGGTGGATGGCGAGTTAGAGTTCGAGGTCGCCAAGGTAGTGGACTCTCGAGTAGTACGCCATACTCTTCAGTATTTGGTGCACTGGCAGGGGTATGGTCCAGAGGAGAGGTCTTGGGTTCCAGCCTCAGACATACATGCTGATCGGCTGGTCAGTTCTTTTCACCGTCGTCATCCGGACAAGCCGGGTCCTATGAGTCTTGAGGGCCCTGGGGTCCCTCGTAGAAGACGGGGTACTGTCATGTCGGACGCTGTTCACACCACAGCATCCGGCAGGCAGAGGTAGTTCCACCTCCAGCCACTATAGCCTCAGTGGCGCCGGTTTGATCTTCAGGCTCTCGGGGGTTAATCCTGCTGGAGACCAGGTTGGAAGGTTAGTCACGCCCACGGTCTTTAAATAGTCATACTGGCATATGGGCGTTGCCGATTATAGCTTGTGTTTCATACCAAGTGGTTCCGGTCTGGAGTGGAGGTGTTCAAGAGAGAGAGATTCATATCTGGTGTCGTATGATCCGTCGTTATCCTTTCTCCTTCCCATATTTGTGTTTAGTTGTGCCCTGTTCACATTACTGTTTATTCCTGTGTGTGTGCGGCGCAGTGCAGTTTAAGTTCTCCCTGTCTGTCATTATTTGTGTGGGAGCTTTGGTGGTGACTTCTCACTGGGTGGAGGGTGGAGGGTTAAGTGCAGGGCTGAGCAGGAGATAAGGAAAGGTCGGAGGCTCAGGCATTTGCACCTTCAGCAAAAACCCTGGGTTGAGGGTCAGACAGGGTTTCCCCTAGTAAAAGGGACACCACAGGGGCCCCGGGTATTTCAGCCTTAGTTGAACTAAGCCCCCGTGACACCCTGGTTACAAATTCATAATCCAGTTTTGGATTGGAAATCTGTGTCTGTGGTGAGTTGGGGTTGTCGGTGTGCCTTTAGTGAGGCTCCGGTGTTTTCCACCTCTCCTCAGTCGCATGATGTTCCTGATTATTTGGCGGACTTTTATGATGTATTTAGTGAGAATGAGTCTGCGTCTCTGCCTCCTCATAGGAGTTATGACTGTGCAATTGAACTGAGCCCGGGGTGTAAATTTCCCAAGGGTCGGCTCTTCAATTTATCTGTACCCGAGCACGAGGCTATGCGATCCTATATTAAGGAAGCGTTGGAGAAGGGTCATATTAGACCATCCTCGTCACCCTTAGGTGCCGGTTTTTTTTTTGTAGCCAAAAAGGATGGATCATTAAGACCTTGTATTGATTATCGTGCTCTCAACAAAATTACTGTTAAATATCAGGAAAGATGTATATCTTTGTACCGTGTTAGCCAGTGGATAGAAAAATATTCAGGATTGAGAGTCCTCAGTAGTTGATACCTTTTAATGGCTAACTGAAAAGATGGTAATACATTGCAAGCTTTCGAGACTACTCAGGTCTCTTCATCAGGCTAGACTAATACAGAATCTGAAGTCACATATTTATGCACAATACAGCCTAGAAAAAATGCAATAGATAAGACAAGTGACGTGAAGCAGAACTATCAATATGGGAGAGGGAGAAACATAAATATAAACATTGGACCAGTTCATAGATAAGGAGTCTGGATGTTTTATGGTCCTCTGATTGGGGTCTAGTTCTGTGTTGCCCCGCAAGGTTTTAAAAGGAAATTCCTTAATTGATGTAAAAAGACATAAATCCATGCGACACATTCATTCCAGCACTGAGAGTGTCAAAGTTCGTCATAAATTTGTACAAATGACAAATTGTACAAATGGGAGTACAAATTTATGACGAACTTTGACACTCTCAGTGCTGGAATGAATGTGTCGCATGGATTTATGTCTTTTTACATCAATTAAGGAATTTCCTTTTAAAACCTTGCGGGGCAACACAGAACTAGACCCCAATCAGAGGACCATAAAACATCCAGACTCCTTATCTATGAACTGGTCCAATGTTTATATTTATGTTTCTCCCTCTCCCATATTGATAGTTCTGCTTCACGTCACTTGTCTTATCTATTGCATTTTTTCTAGGCTGTATTGTGCATAAATATGTGACTTCAGATTTTGTATTAGTCTAGCCTGATGAAGAGACCTGAGTAGTCTCGAAAGCTTGCAATGTATTACCATCTTTTCAGTTAGCCATTAAAAGGTATCAACTACTGAGGACTCTCAATCCTGAATATTGTTAAATATCAGTATCCGTTACCCCTGATTTCTGATCTATTCTCCAGAGTTAAAGGTGCTTGCTGGTTTACCAAGCTTGGCCTCAGGGGGGCTTATAATCTTATTCGCATTAAGCATGGGGATGAATGGAAGACGGCGTTTAATACTCCGGAGGGACATTTTGAGTACCTGGTGATGCCTTTTGGGCTCACTAATGCCCCTTCTGTCTTCCAGTGCTTCATGAACGATATTTTCCGAGATTTTGTCGATAAATTTTTGATTATCTATCTGGATGATATTTTGATCTTCTCCAAGGATTGGGATTCTCATGTGGAACATATTCGGACTGTGTTCCGGATCTTGAGGGAGAATTCCCTATATGTCAAAGGATCTAAATGCCTTTTTGGAGTACAGAGGATTTCTTTTTTGGGATTTATTTTGTCCCCGTCAACTATTGAAATGGACCCGGCCAAGGTACAGGCCATTTGCGATTGGGTTCAGCCCGCTTCTTTGAAGGCCCTCCAGAAGTTTTTGGGTTTTGCTAATTTTTATCGGAAATTTATAGCAAAATTTTCTAGTATTGCCAAGCCATTGACTGATTTGACTAAGAAGGGTGCTGATGTGTTAAATTGGTCTCCGGAGGCTGTTTCTTCCTTTCAGGAGCTGAAGCGAAGATTCACCTCCGCCCCAGTTTTGCGGCAACCTGATGTCTCACTTCCGTTCCAGGTAGAGGTGGATGCTTCTGAGATTGGTGCAGGAGCTGTTTTGTCCCAAAAGGATCCTGTAACATCTAAAATGAATCCCTGTGCTTTCTTTTCCCGAAAGTTCTCTCCATCTGAACGTAACTATGATGTGGGGAATCGGGAACTGTTAGCCATGAAATGGGCATTTGAGGAGTGGAGACATTGGTTGGAGGGAGCTAAGCATCAAGTCGTGGTCCTCACTGACCACAAGAATTTGATTTACCTAGAGTCGGCTAAGCGCTTGAACCCTAGACAGGCTAGGTGGGCCTTGTTTTTTACACGTTTTGATTTTGTGTTTTTTTTTCTTCCTGGAACTAAGAATGTCAAGGCTGACGCCCTCTCTAGGAGCTTCTTTGCTGATTCTCCTGTGGTGACCAAGCCTGCTACCATCTTAGGCGAAGGGGTAGTTCTTTCTGCCATCTCGCCCGATTTGAGACGTGCTCTGGAAGAGTTCCAGGAGGACAAACCTGAGCGTTGTCCCAGCGGAAAGTTGTATGTTCCTGACCAGTGGAAGAAGAGAGTGATGTCTGAAGTTCATTGCTCTGCTTTGGCTGGTCATCCAGGTATTTTTGGTACTAGAGATCTGGTGAGTCGGTCCTTTTGGTGGCCCTCCTTGTCTCGTGATGTCAGGAATTTTGTGCAGTCCTGTGGGACGTGCTCCCGGTCTAAATCGTGTTCTCGCTCTAGTGGGTTGTTGATGCCTTTGCCTGTCCCCAAGAGGCCATGGACCCATATTTCAATGGATTTCATCTCTGATATGCCTGTCTCTCAAAGGATGACTGTCATTTGGGTGATTTGTGATAGGTTCTCTAAGATGGTTCATCTTGTACCACTCCCTAAGTTGCCGTCTTCCTCTGAATTGGTGCCCCTGTTTTTACAACAGGTGGTTCGCTTGCACGGGATTCCTGAGAACATTGTATCTGACAGAGGAGTCCAGTTTGTGTCTAGATTTTGGAGAACTTTCTGTTCCAAGCTGGGAATTCAGTTGTCCTTCTCCTCTGCTTTTCACCCTCAGACCAATGGGCAGACAGAGAGAACAAACCAGACCTTGGAGTCATATTTGAGATGTTTTATTTCTGCTGATCAGTATGATTGGGTTTCATTTTTGCCCTTGGCCGAATTTGCTTTGAATAATAGAGCTAGTTCTGCCACTTTGATGTCACCTTTTTTTTTTGTAACTTTGGGTTTCATCCTCGATTTTCTTCAGGGCAGGTGGAGCCCTCTGCCTGCCCAGGTGTTGACACTGTGGTGGAGAGAATGCACCAGATCTGGGACCAAGTGGTGGATAAGTTATCTCTCTCCCAGGAACAGGCCCAGCGGTTTTCCAACCGACATAGGACCATTGGTTCCCAGTTTAAGGTTGGTGATATGGTGTGGTTATCATCAAAAAATATTGCTATGAAGGTGGCTTCTCCTAAGTTTAAGCCTAGATTTATTGGACCTTACAAGATTTTGGAGATTATTAATCCGGTCTCTTTTCGTTTGGCTCTTCCTGTCACATTTAAAATCCATAATGTGTTCCATAAATCTTTGTTGAAGAGGTTTGTTGAACCTGTTGTTCCGGGGGTTGCACCTCCAGACCCTGTATTGGTTGAAGGTAACATGGAATATGAGGTAGGGAAAGTACTGGATTCCTGTCTGGCTAGACGGAGACTCCAGTATTTGGTTAAGTGGAAGGATTATGGTCAGGAGGATAATTCCTGGGTCTCTGCCTCTGATATTCATGCCAAAAGATTGGTGCGTGCCTTTCATCGGGCTCACCCTGATCGCCCTGGTGGCGTGGTTGAGGGTTCGGTGACCCCTCCTCAAGGGGGAGGTACTGTTGTGAGTTCACTTTCCCCTTCACTACTGAGGCCCGAGGAACTCCCTCTTCTGGTGAAGAAAGGTAGTGAGCCTGATTGGCACCTGGGGCTGATGATGATGACTGGCTGAGTGGAGTTAATGACTGGATATAAGGCTGCCGACGCCCTTCTGGCCTGCGGGTGATTTCTCTGTGGACTTCTAGGAAACCAGTCTGATTCCTGCTCATCTAAAGCTAAGATTTCTGCTTTGCCTTTTTGCATTAGTGTTTTGTGTTCCTTGCTTTTCTGGATTCTGCCATTCCCTGCTTGGGTGAGCTGAATCTCCTTTTGCCTGTTGCTCTGTCTTCAGAATATTCCTGAGTACTGACATAGCCTTTTTTGAAGCCTAGCGTCTTCAGGGCCTTTTTTACTGTCAGTTTGTTGGCTCTTATTTTCATAGGTTTTTTCACGGATTGCAGACAGCAGCCTTCCTGTCCTTTCCTATCTAAGCTAGCTTGGGCCCCATCTTTGCTCAGTCTATCTTTCTGTCTGTGTTTTGTTCTTTCTTCTTGCTTCACCGTCATTATATGTGGGGGGCTGCCTTTTGCTTTGGGGTCTGCTCTGGGGCAGTTTAGATTTCCCTTTCTGTCTTTAGGCTATGTAGTCCTCCGGCTGTGATCGAGGGGCCTAGGGCATCGTAGGAGCCCCCCACGGCTACTGCTAGTTGTGTTGATAGGTTCAGGGGTCTGCAATCCGATAGCTGCCAACTTCTCTGGTTTTCTGGACTTAGCTAGCATTTCTATTTTTGCCTCCTACGGTGACTCAATCATAACAGAGGGACCCCGCCCGGGTTTGGCGAGCAGAGCCCAGGAAGGCTGCTCCGGACTTATCCGGGGAAGTAAGGAGCCCCATAATCTGCTGGCGGTGCCAGGAACCAGGTCATATGAGAGCTGATAGCCCCCACCTG
This sequence comes from Dendrobates tinctorius, assembly GCF_039654945.1. Classification (NCBI taxonomy): domain Eukaryota; kingdom Metazoa; phylum Chordata; class Amphibia; order Anura; family Dendrobatidae; genus Dendrobates; species Dendrobates tinctorius. The sequence continues at coordinate 55,804,930 of NW_027361683.1, read as the reverse complement.
ACTGAGCCCATGGACACCAATTTTTGTTACCGCCAGTCCCACTATGCCGAACCCATGTGTGCAATCGGCACCCCGAAAGGCCCTAATATGGAACATTTGTGTTGGGTAGAAGTGGAGGTCACCCTGGCTGTGGCCCTATTGGACTCAGGGAGTCTTGTAACCCTGGTACGAGCCAGCTGGATACACACCAGCGAGTATACGGGTCGGAAAATTGGGGTGTTGTGTATACATGGAGACTTAAAAGACTATCCCACCACACTAGTGGTAATCAGCACGCCAGCAGGGAGGTGGTGCTACGAGGTGGGAGTGGTGACTAATTTACATTATGAAGTGATAATTGGAAGAGACTTTCCGTTGTTTTCTGTGCTGTGGCCGTCGGTTGTCCCGTCCACTGAGCAACTGCCAGCACCAGAGGCAGCCAGGTTACATTCTCCAGAAGGGGGGCATGAAACTGGTGGCCCAGAGGAAGAAGTGCTGGCGGTAGGTATAACCTTCCCTTCGGTGGAGGAGGGGGAGAGTTCTCCCATAGAAGTATTGGCTGGAGAGGTGGAAGACTTGCCGCTGGGACCCGAGTTGTCAGACTTGAATGTATCAGGTGATAATATTGGTACAGCGCAACTCCGAGACCTCACTTTAGCCAGGGCCAGAGAAAATGTACTGTTTGTCAATGGGGAACCCCAACAACCTGGGGCAGATACGGTGTTTCCACGCTTTGAGTTGAATCAGGAAAATACGTGGGGAAATGGTAGAACAGTTACTGTTACCTCAGACATATCGAAGGCTGGTAATGGATTTAGCGCATGCGCATGTACTTGGGGGGCATTTGGGCCAAAAGAAGACCCTCGACCGAATTCTGCAGCAATTTTACTGGCCAGGGGTTCATGAAGAAGTTAAACGGTACTGTAGCTCCTGTCCATTATGCCAGGTAACCAGTCCCCAGCCTCACTTTCGGAGCCCTTTGGTGCCTTTGCCAATTATAGAGGTACCCTTCGAGAGAGTGGCCATGGACCTGGTGGGGCCTCTCAATAAGTCGGCAAGGGGACACCAACACATTCTTGTAGTTCTAGACTATGCTACCCGATATCCTGAGGCCATTCCTCTGCGCCACACATCAGCTAAGCTTATAGCAAAGGAACTCATGGGTATGTTTTCACAGGTGGAAATTCCGCAAGAGATTTTAACAGACCAGGGAACCCCCTTTATGTCAAAAATTATGAAGGAACTCTGCCGGTTGTTAAATGTTAAACAGTTGCGTACCTCGGTCTATCATCCCCAAAAAGATGGTCTGGTAGAAAGATTCAATAAGACACTGAAGAGCATTTAAAAAAGGCAGTTTCCAAAGATGGGAAGGACTGAGATCTGTTATTGCCATATTTGTTATTTGAAGTGCGGGAGGTACCTCAGGCATCTACGGGGTTCTCGCCCTGTGAACTATTGTATGGCAGACATCCACGGGGCTTACTAGATATAGCCAAAGAGGCCTGGGAGAACCAACCTACTCCCCAAAAAGGTGTGATAGAACATGTTGCAAAAATGCAAGAGAGAATGGAGTCAGTCCTACCTTTGGTCCGGGAACATATGGAGGCAGCACAATGGTCACAGAGTCGGGTCTATAACCGGGAGGCTCGGGTAAGAACCTTTAGCCCTGGGGATCGAGTTTTGGTGCTTGTGCCTACCGTAGATAGCAAATTTCTCGCAAGGTGGCAGGGACCCTACGAGATCATGGAGAAGGTGGGACCAGTAGACTACAAGGTACACCAACCAGGTCGGAGAAAGCCAGAACAGGTTTACCATATTAATTTGCTTAAACCCTGAAAAGATAGAGAGCACCTTGGTGGGGATAGTCCGCTGCCAGCATTTCAGATGGAAAAGGCTCCGTTACCTCAGGGCGAGGCAGGAGAAGTCCAACCCGCGGTCAAAATTGCAGATACGTTGTCTCCTAAACAGGTTCAGGAGGTCCGGGAGTTCATCAGCCGAAATACAGATGTTTTTTCGGAGCTCCCTGGACGTACCTCCCTAATCCAACATGACATTGTCACAGAGCCACAGGCCAAGGTCCGACTAAAGCCATATCGACTGCCTGAGGCCCGGCGACAAGCCATCTCGGAAGAGGTAAAAATGATGCTACAGTTTGGGGTCATAGAAGAGTCTCAGAGTGAGTGGGCCAGCCCAATAGTTCTAATACCCAAGCCTAATGGGTCTCTAAGATTCTGTAATGATTTTAGAAAACTCAATGATATTTCAAAATTTGACGCCTACCCCATGCCCCGGGTTGACGAGTTGATAGAGCGCTTTGGGCAAGCACGGTATTTTACAACTCTGGACCTCACAAAAGGTTATTGGCAGGTACCTAGCAAAAGTACAGGCAGTGTTAGACTCCCTGCGACAAGCAGGGCTAACTGCCAACCCAAAGAAGTGTTTCATAGGGTTGGAGGAAGCCCGGTACTTGGGTTATGTCATTGGGAGGGGAGTTCTCAAGCCCCAAGTGAACAAGGTCGAGGCAATTCAGAACTGGCCCCGTCCCCTCACAACAAAGCAGGTAAAGGCCTTTTTGGGTTTGGTGGGATATTACAGGCGATTCATTCCCAACTTTGCAACCCTGTCCGCGCCTTTAACAGATTGTTTAAAAGGAAAAAAAATCTGTGATGGTCCACTGGAATGATCAGTTAGAGGAGGCCTTTGCAAACTTAAAAGGGGTACTGTATGGTACACCAGTCCTGATCACTCCAAATTTCAAAAAAGAGTTTATGGTGCAGACTGATGCCTATGAGATAGGCCTCGGTGCCGTGCTGTCTCAGGAAGTTAACGGGGAAGAGCATCCCGTTAGCTTCCTAAGCCGGAAACTTACCCCAGCGGAAACCCGGTACAGTATTGTGGAGAGAGAGTGCCTGGCCATCAAGTGGGCACTGGAATCGTTGCGCTACTATTTGCTGGGGAGAACATTTCGGTTGGTGACAGATCATTCCCCTCTTACGTGGATGAGTTAAGCTAAGGAGAGGAATGCCCGAGTCACCAGGTGGTTCCTGTCCCTGCAAAACTTTAAATTTTCAGTAGAACATCGTGCAGGCAGACTACAGGGGAATGCAGATGCCCTGTCCAGAGTTCACTGTATGTCATGCGTCCACCCCTCTAGGGTTGAACATAGGGGGAGGTATGTGGTACAGTAAAGAGTGTTGTACTGGATAGAAGATATGTTTCTCCTAGCATATTAATGTTTGGTCGGGTTTTTCCTTAAAGACGGGACCTGCGATGATGTCATGGTCACGTGATCAGCCCATGTGATGTCTACCTCACTGGTGGGAGGGGTTAGGCCTATGTAATGGAGGTTGATAATTGCCATAGAAAGAGTGTGTTTCTGGAAGCTACAGGAACTTATGTGGACTCAGCTTGACATTTGTACACTGGATCCCCATGCTGCAGGACTTTGGCAGCAAGACTCGGAAGAACCCCGGGAATGGCACCTGGCAGATGCCGCAGGACCTGGCAGCCTTTTAGTTACGCCCGTCCCGTGCAAGGGGTGAGTCTGGGACCAGTGGTTCTCCAAGCTGGAGTATGTGCTTTATTTCCCTTATGTTTTGTTAAGGTGCTGAGTGACATTAAAACCACTGAAATTGGACTTTATGCCTGTGTGTTGCCTCGTTACTGCCGCCCAGCTATTGCCTACCAGAGCGAATCCCTACAGTTGGGTACCATAACGCATCTATGATAAATGAGTGGGTACCATAACGCATCTGCGGCAAATGAGTGGGTGCCATAGTGCATTGCGGCAAATGAGTAGGTACCATAACGCATCTGTGCAAATCAGTAGTGGGTACCATAACGCATCTGCGATAAGTGAGTGGGTACCATAACACATCTACAGTGAGTGGGTATGCTATATTTGCTTGCACATAGTTATATACAGTATAAACACATTGGTTCCATAGAAAATGTCTCGGAAAAATGTTCATTGCCCCTCAGGACCATGAGGTCGTGTCCAGCATCTTTCTGCACAATGGATGCAACTTTTTTTGGACCATTAAGAGGCAGAGTTGTATTTTTAGAGGCTCTATTTTGGGTCTCTTAAAACTTGTTGAAAATCTATTATTAAGGCCGGGTGCCCACGATCCGGAAGTAACACCGTGTATTCACTGCGTTCAAAGCGCTGCCAGCTATTGAACGCAGGTGAATCCTTTGTGTTCACTGAACCGTGCAGATTCACCGCGTCCAATACATTTCTAATGGTGAAATCACTTGCAGAGGCTCGCGTCATCGCAAAAGAAATTGACATGCCACGATCTGGAAAGACGGACCGCATATCTGTCTCTTCGGGTGAGCCGCAGGTGTCTGTGGACGCATAGTGGGCATGGGATTTTTAGAAATCCCATCCACTGTGCTGTAACATCTGTATTACTGACTTGAGGTACTGTGTGTACCCTAAGGCTCTTTGCACACAATGCGTTTTCTCCGTGCGGAAATAGGCCAAAGACACTATGGAATCCTTATGCCAGCTAATTCACTGAGAATCCTGAAGTGCTGAGCACATGATCAGTAATTTTCCAGTGGTTTGTATCAATGGTAACGTTACTGCCAGTCAGAGCACTGCGGGGTCATGCTGTCAGTTGTCAGCGTTACCCCACAGAGATACTGTGTAAAACACTTACCACAGGTCAGCAGGCATGGGCTGATGAGACTACTCCCATCAGGCTATCTTGCCTAAAAATGTCCTATACGATGAAGAAAACAGGCACTTCACAACAATATCAACCAAAATTCGGACTTACATATAACCGCTGCCAAAAGAAGAGATCCAGAAATAATAATTTAAAACATTACAATATTTTATTAATACTATTAAAAATAATCACAATAAAATCTCCAATGGAAAACAAATAATCAAAAGCGCCCAGAACTAGGAGAGACGTGCAGTGCGTGCTAATTATCCGGCAACACATACACCAAATCTAATTATATCCCATAATCAATCATTTTAAGTTTCTTAATAAATCACTATATTCCATCCAGACAGAATTAAATTGAAAAATTCCGGGACCCCCGGAAGAAGTTGGATGCAAAACGCGAGTCGGGGCAAGGAGAGATGCTCAGCTGTCTGTGTTACTGCTACCTTCACCATTTATCTGCTTTCCCTGGTATTGTACAGTGATTTTTTAAATTTAATTCTGTCTGGATGGAATGTAGTGATTTATTAAGAAACTTAAATCGATTGATTATGGGATATAATTGGTATTGGTGTATGTGTTGCTGGATAATTAGCACGCACTTGCACGTCTGTCCTAGTTCTGGGCGCTTTTGATTATTTGTTCTCCATTGGAGATTTTATTGTGATTATTTTTAATAGTATTAATAAAATATTGTAATGTTTTAAATTATTATTTCTGGATCTCTTCTTTCGGCAATGGTTATATGTAAGTCCGAATTTTGGTTGATCCCATCAGGCTATATCTGTGATCACTGATAACAGTAATAGCAGGAGCCAGAATTGGGAGATGTAGTCTCTCGTGGCCAGCGCCTGTGACAGCTCACCAGTGATCAGCTAACTATGTCCCAGCGATCCCATCCACGTCGGATCGTTGGTGGGATCGCTGGGACATTGAATCGTGTAACGGGGCCTTTATCATGAACATAAACTGCTGCACAGATTCATCTCAGCTAAAAGTCTAGACCTTAGATCAGGAATAGGACAGACATTTATAGGACATTTCATAACTTTCCCAAATTATTATAAAAAAAAATATTCCCCACAAGCTGTGTTGAACTACTGTACCCAATTTATTATATATATTTTAGGAGTCAGAGTTGGTCCATTTTATTCGGACTCCACCAAAATGGGCTCCGACTCCACAGCCCTGATCATAACGCATCTGCGGCAAATGGGTGGGTACCATAACACATCTACGGTAAATGAGTGGGTACCATAACACATCTACTGTAAATGAGTGGGTACCATAACGCATCTATGATAAATGAGTGGGTACCATAACGCATCTGCGGGAAATGAGTGGGTGCCATAGTGCATTGCGGCAAATGAGTAGGTACCATAACGCATCTGTGCAAATGAGTAGTGAGTACCATAACACATCTACTGTAAGTGAGTGGGTACCATAATGCATCTGCGATAAGTGAGTGGGTACCATAACGCATCTACAGTGAGTGGGTATGCTACATCTGCTTGCACATAGTTATATACAGTACTAGATCATGGCCCGATGCTATCGCATCGGGAGGATGCGATAGCATCACACCTCTTGCCATGTTAACCCTCAACACACACACTCCTCAACACACACTCCTCTCACCTTTCACCATCTCCACTCACTCTTTCACTCCACATACGACCCCTTCTCTCACTCCGTCTCTCATACTCACGCCGTCATCGCTGCTGCTTCACGATCCCCGACATCTTCTTCCGCCGGCGCCATCCTGGATCCAGATGTTGTCCATGCCGGCGACAGGTTCTTGCGGCGACGCCATCTTGAGTATCGTGAAATCCCGCGATAGTCAAGATGGCGTCGCCGGAAGAACATGTCGCCGGTGTGGACGACGTCGGGATCCAAAATGGCGTCGGCGAAATCTCGCGAGTTTTCGCCGACGCCATTTTGGATCCCGACGTTGTCCTCGCCGGCGACATGTTCTTGCGGCGACGCCATCTTGACTATCGCGGGATTTCGCCGATCCAAAATGGCGTCGCCGCAAGAACATGTCGCCGGCGTGGACGACATCGGGATCCAAAATGGCGTCGGCATAATCTCGCGAGATTTCGCCGACGCCATCTTTTTGGATCCCTAGTCGTCCACGCCAGCGACATGTTCTTGCGGCGACGCCATCTTGAATCTCGCGGGATTTCACGAAATCCAAGATGGTGTCGCCGCAAGAACATATCGGCGGCCTGGAGAACGTCTGGATCCAGGATCGCGGCGGCGGAGGAAGATGTCGGGGCAGCGACGATGACGGTGTGAGTATGAGAAACGGAGTGAGAGAAAGGAACGTATGTGGAGTGAAAGAGTGAGTGGATGTGAGTGGAGGTGAAAGGTGAGAGGAGTGTGTGTTGAGGCGGTGTGGTGTGTTGAGGGTTAACATGTGCGTGTGTGTGGTGACGTCACCGGTTACAACTGGACGGAAGTTGTTACAACCGGAAGCTGCTTAGGGCATTTATTATTATAGATGATGAGGAAGAAGCCGTCTGTTGTTGGCGGTGATGGCGTGTAGAGGCTTCTTCAGCCAATGTAATAGATTTAGAGTTAGGGGATTCGTGTGTGAGACGACGGCGTTTATAAGCCTTAATCTTGTCAAGTCGATGCTGTTTTTCCTCAGGAGTCTCATTAGCACGGCGTTGTTTTTGTCGTAGTGCTAAAGCTGCTTTCCTTTCACTGGCATTGGCATACTGTGCATCGGTATTGAATGGTGGTATTGATAGGGCAGAAACAGATTGCTGATTAGTTATGTCAGTGAACGGCATATGGGATGAAGTGTAGCAGTAAATTGTTCCACATGCTGATGTGGAAGCATCCTGTTGTGAGTCTAATAATAATGATGAGGAAGAGGCCGTCTGTTGTCGGCGGTGACGGCGTGCAGAGGCTTCTTCAGCCAATCTTATGGATTTAGAGTTAGGGGATTCGTGTGTGAGGCGATGGCGTTTATAAGCCTTAATCTTCTCAAGGCGATGGTGTTTTTCCTCAGGAGTCTCATTAGCACGGCGTTGTTTTTGTCGTAGTGCTAAAGCTGCTTTCCTTTCACTGGCATTGGCATACTTTTTGTTATGACTCATGTTGGCACAGGTAAAGGAGTCTATTTGGCAGTTATCTGGCAGTGAAGAAGGCGTCCTGGAGTATTGTAGAGTAAACAGATACTAATTGACCCTGTAATTGCGCAGCAGTAGTTATGAAGTGGTAGTGGCAAATTGGCCCTGTAGTTAGACACCGGCAGAGGAGCAAGGCAGCAGTAGTTATGGCGGTAGAGGCAAATTGGCCCTGTAATTAGACACCGGCAGAGGAGCAAGGCAGCAGTAGTTATGGCGGTAGAGGCAAATTGGCCCTGTAATTAGACACCGGCAGAGGAGCAAGGCAGCAGTAGTTATGGCGGTAGAGGCAAATTGGCCCTGTAATTAGACACAGGCAGTGAACAGTCAGAGGAGCAAGGCAGCAGTACTTATGGCGGTAGAGGCAAATTGGCCCTGTAATTAGACACCGGCAGAGGAGCAAGGCAGCAGTAGTTATGGCGGTATTGGCAAATTGGCCCTGTAATTAGACACCAGCAGAGGAGCAATGCAGCAGTAGTTATGGCGGTAGAGGCAAATTGATCCTGTAATTAGACACCGGCAGAGGAGCAAGGCAGCAGTAGTTATGGCGGTAGAGGCAAATTGGCCCTGTAAATTAGACACCGGCAGAGGAGCAAGGCAGCAGTAGTTATGGCGGTAGAGGCAAATTGGCCCTGTAATTAGACACCAGCAGAGGAGCAAGGCAGCAGTAGTTATGGCGGTACAGGCAAATTAGCCCTGTAATTAGACACCGGCAGAGGAGCAAGGCAGCAGTAGTTATGACGGTATAGGCAAATTGGCCCTGTAATTAGACACCGGCAGAGGAGCAATGCAGCAGTAGTTATGGCGGTAGAGGCAAATTAGCCCTGTAATTAGACACCGGCAGAGGAGCAAGGCAGCAGTAGTTATGGCGGTATAGGCAAATTAGCCCTGTAATTAGACACCGGCAGAGGAGCAAGGCAGCAGTAGTTATGGCGGTAGAGGCAAATTGGCCCTGTAATTAGACACCGGCAGAGGAGCAAGGCAGCAGTAGTTATGGCGGTAGAGGCAAATTAGCCCTGTAATTAGACACCGGCAGAGGAGCAAGGCAGCAGTAGTTATGGCGGTAGAGGCAAATTGGCCTTGTAATTAGACACCGGCAGTAAACAGGCAGATGACCAAAGCAGCAGTAGTTATGGCGATAGAGGCAAATTGGCCCTGTAATTAGACACTGGCAGAGGACAAAGGCAGCAGTAGTTATGGCAGTATAGGCAAATTGGCCCTGTAATTAGACACCGGCAGAGGACAAAGGCAGTAGTTATGGCGGTATAGGCAAATTGGCCCTGTAATTAGACACCGGCAGAGGAGCAAGGCAGCAGTAGTTATGGCGATAGAGGCAAATTAGCCCTGTAATTAGACACCGGCAGAGTAGCAAGGCAGCAGTAGTTATGGCAGTACAGGCAAATTGGTCCAGTAATTAGACACCGGCAGTAAACAGGCATAGGACCAAGGCAGCAGTAGTCATGGTGGTACAGGCAATGCCAAGCGTCCGCACAGCAAGTCGGCGTGAGGTAAATGACGCAATTTCACGAATGCAAGATGGCGTTGGCGAAATCTCGCGAGATTTCGCCGACGTCGTTAACACCTCTTGCCATGTTAACCCTCAACACACCACACCGCCTCAACACACACTCCTCTCACCTTTCACCTCCACTCATGTCCACTCACTCTTTCACTCCACATACGTTCCTTTCTCTCACTCCGTTTCTCATACTCACACCGTCATCGTCGCTGCCCCGACATCTTCCTCCGCCGCCGCGATCCAGGATCCAGACGTTCTCCAGGCCGCCGACATGTTCTTGCGGGACGCCATCTTGGATTTCGTGAAATCCCGCGATGTTTAAGATGGCGTCGCCGCAACAACATGTCGCTGGCGTGGACGACATCGGGATCCAAAAAGAAGGCGTCGGCGAAATCTCGCGAGATTACGCCGACGCCATTTTGGATCCCGATGTCGCCCACGCCAGCGACATGTTCTTGCGGGACGCCATCTTGGATTTCATGAAGTCCCGCGATATTCAAGATGGCGTCGCCGCAACAACATGTCGCTGGCATGGGCGACATCGGGATCCAAAATGGCGTCGGCGTAATCTCGCGAGATTTCGCCGACGCCTTCTTTTTGGATCCCGATGTCGTCCACGCCAGCGACATGTTGTTGCGGCGACGCCATCTTAAATATCGCGGTATTTCACGAAATCCAAGATGGCGTCCCGCAAGAACATGTCGGCGGCCTGGAGAACGTCTGGATCCTGGATCGCGGCGGCGGAGGAAGATGTCGGGGCAGCGACGATGACGGTGTGAGTATGAGAAACGGAGTGAGAGAAAGGAACGTATGTGGAGTGAAAGAGTGAGTGGACATGAGTGGAGGTGAAAGGTGAGAGGAGTGTGTGTTGAGGCGGTGTGGTGTGTTGAGGGTTAACGTGTGTGTGTGGTGACGTCACCGGTTACAACTGGACGGAAGTTCTTACAACCGGAAGCTGCTTAGGGCATTTATTATTATAGATAAACACATTGGTTCCATAGAAAATGTCTCGGAGAAATGTTCATTGCCCCTCAGGACCATGAGGTCTAGTCCAGCTTCTTTCTGCACAATGGATGCAACTTTTTTTGGACCATTAAGAGGCAGAGTTGTATTTTTAGTGGCTCTATTTTGGGTCTCTTAAAACTTGTTGAAAATCTATTATTAAGGCCGGGTGCCCACGATCCGGAAGTAACACCGTGTATTCACTGCATCCAAAGCGCTGCCAGCTATTGAACGCAGGTGATTCCTTTGTGTTCACTGAACCGTGCAGATTCACCGCGTCCAAAACGTTTCTAACGGTGAAATCTCTTGCAGAGGCTCACGTCATCGCAAAAGAAATTGACATGCCGCAATCTGGAAAGACGGACCGCATATCTGTCTCTTCGGGTGAGCCGCAGGTGTCTGTGGACGCATAGTGGGCATGGGATTTTTAGAAATCCCATCCACTGTGCTGTAACATCTGGATTACTGACTTGAGGTACTGTATGTACCCTACGGCTCTTTGCACACAATGCGTTTTCTCCGTGCGGAAATAGGCCAAAGACACTATGGAATCCTTATGCCAGCTAATTCACTGAGAATGCTGAAGTGCTGAGCACATGATCAGTAATTTTCCAGTGGTTTGTGTCAATGGTAACGTTACTGCCAGTCAGAGCACTGCGGGGTCATGATGTCAGTTGTCAGCGTTACCCCCCAGAGATACTGTGTAAAATGCTTACCACAGGTCAGCAGGCATGGGCTGATGAGGCTACTCCCATCAGGCTATCTTGCCTAAAAATGTCCTATACGATGAAGAAAACTGGCACTTCACAACAATATCAACCAAAATTCGGACTTACAAATAACCGTTGCCAAAAGAAGAGATCCAGAAATAATAATTTAAAACATTACAATATTTTATTAATACTATTAAAAATAATCACAATAAAATCTCCAATGGAAAACAAATAATCAAAAGCGCCCAGAACTAGGAGAGACGAGCAGTGCGTGCTAATTATCCGGCAACACATACACCAATTCTAATTATATCCCATAATCAATCATTTTAAGTTTCTTAATAAATCACTATATTCCATCCAGACAGAATTAAATTGAAAAATTCCGGGGCCTCCGGAAGAAGTTGGATGCAAAACGCGAGTCGGGGCGAGGAGAGATGCTCAGCTGTCGGTGTTACTGCTACCTTCACCATTTATCTGGTAATTACATTCTGGCGCCGCTGGAGTGGCAGCCTGTTACAGTAGCTCCTTCTTTGCTCTCCTTTTTTCTCTATTTTTTCTATTTTTCCTTTCTCTTTTTTATTGTTACTCCAAAGGACATTGCACTATGGAAAACCATAAGAGGACCTTGACCTTCGATGGACTTTTTACCTTGTTTTTACTTGGATCTATTGTGTTGGGAAATCCAGGAACTGAAAAAGACCCTATTGTCTACTCCAGAGAAGCTATACTGCTGCTTAGGGATACAACAAGGCAGCATGCTGCTAATAGACCAGAGGACATTCTACCAGAAATAAGGAGGACTAAGAGAAGAGGTTGCAGAGCTGGAGCCCTCAGGAAAGCTAGAAGAAGGCGCTATAGACCTGCTCTTCCCTCCGTCATTATGGGCAATGTGAGGTCACTCGGGAATAAGTTGGACGAACTGTCGGCGCTGACCAGACATCATCGGGAATTAAGGGAGTGCAGTATGTTGCTGTTTACAGAGACCTGGCTCACCGAAGGTACTCCGGACACTGTTGTCTCGTTGGATGGCTTTAAATTCATTCGCGCGGACAGGACAAGGGAGAGCGGTAAGAGGAAAGGCGGAGGGCTGGCGATATTTGTGAATGATAGATGGTGTGACTCTAGGCACATCGTGGTCAAAGAGCAAACATGCTGTAAGGACATTGAGCTATTAGCTGTGGGCATGAGACCTTTTTATTTACCGAGGGAACTATCGCATGTAATCATGATAGCTGCATATGTCCCCCCTTCTGCGAAACCTGATGCCACCACCGAGGTCCTACAATCCACAGTGAGCATGATGCAGTCCCTTCACCCCCAAGCACTCCTTCTGGTTTTGGGAGACATCAATCATGTGTCTCCAGCATCCATACTACCCGGTTGCACACAGTATGTTACCTGCCTCACTAGAGACAACAAAATATTGGACTTGTTCTTTGCCAATGTGAGAGGGGCATATGCCTCGTCAGCCCTACCGCCCCTTGGAAGATCGGATCACAACCTAGTGCACCTCCAACCCGTGTACAAGCCACTTGTACAGAGAGAACCTGCTGTCACTCGCACAGTGAGGATATGGACTGAGGAGAGTGATGATGCTCTGAGAGACTGCTTTGAAACAACCACTTGGAATGTGCTGCAAGATTCCTATGGTGATGACATGGATGGTCTCACACACTGTATAATGGACTACATTAATTTCTGTGTAGACAACACGGTACCCACAAAAGTAGTGAGGTGCTTCTCTAACAATAAACCATGGATCAGCCCCGGAATAAAGGCTCTTCTCAAAGAGAAGAAGTTGGCCTTCAGATCAGGTGACAAGGGCAGGCTGAGAGAGGTGCAGAAAGATCTGAAGAATCTAATCAGGCAGGGAAAGGCTAAAGGTACTGTCACACTTAGCGATGTACCAGCGATCCCGACCAGCGATATGACACGGTCAGGATCGCTGGTACATCGCTAAGTGGTCGCTAGTGAGCTGCCACACAGGCAGATCTCACTAGCGACATCGCTGGGGACGGGGGTCGCTACTTATCTGTCACACCAGGCGATCCTGCGGGGCCCGGCTCCACGCGTCGCTCGTCTTCACAGCAGGAAGCGCCGCAGGAAGCTGACGACGAGAATCAGTCCTGAACGTTCTCGCGCGATCAGCGATAACCAGCGGGGGAGCCGGTCGTAGGTAAGTATCACACACAGCGATATCGCTAGCAATATCGCTATAACGTCACCAGTTATAGCGATATTGCTAGCGATATCTCTTAGTGTGACAGGCCCTTAATTATAAGAGAAAGATTGAACTGAAATTGTCACAGAAAAGGATTCATGAAGTCTGGGAGGGTCTAAAGTCTATATCTGGGCATAGACAGACTGTCTCCAGGATGGTTGTAGATAAAGAGGGGCTTAATGAACTTAATCCATTCTTTAACAGATTTAATCACACACTGGCTGCTCCTGCCCCTGCATACCATTCACACCTCTCTGCTACAATAACCTCACCCCCTGCTGCAACTTGTCAACTGAGCCAGGGTCTGTTCTTCACAAGTACCCAGGTTGCAAAAGAACTGGATAAGATCAAAGTTTTGAAGGCTGCAGGTCCTGACGGCATCAGTGCAAGGCTAATCAAAACCTGCGGGCACCAGCTGAGTGAGATCATTACATATCTGTTCAATATGAGCCTGAGAATAGGTATAGTACCACAACTGTGGAAATTATCGTGTGTGGTACCAGTTCCGAAGAAACCTTATCCGAAAGACCTTAATGACTATAGACCTGTAGCATTGACATCACACTTGATGAAGGTACTAGAGAGATTGGTTCTCACACGTCTCCGTCCTCTAGTGAGCCTGGATATGGACCCTCTCCAGTTTGACTACAGGCCGGGCATTGGTGTGGATGATGCCATTATCCACCTTCTAGATAGGACTCTCTCTCACCTGGAGAAACCTGGGACACTGTGAGAATAATGTTCTTTGATTACTCTAGTGCTTTTAATGCCATACAGCCAGGTCTACTGAGAGACAAGCTGGGCCTTGTTGGCGTGGACCTCCAACTCTCCACCTGGATCCTTAACTACCTCACAAACCGACCTCAGTTTATGAAGGTTCGGGACAGTGTGTCAGACACGGTGATCTGCAATACAGGGGCACCTCAAGGTACAGTTCTTGCCCCTTTTCTCTTCACACTGTACACTGCGGATTTTAAGTGCAACTCATCTAGCTGCTTCTGATGACTCTGCAATAGTAGGCCTCATCACAGGAGGAGATGAAAGAGAGTACAGAGATACTAACCAAGCTTTTGTGGAGTGGTGTCAGAGGAACCACCTTAGGATTAATTCCGGGAAGACCAAGGAATTGGTAGTGGACTTTCGCAAGGGAAAACATCCACCAGTAGTGGTGAACATTCAGGGAAATGACATTGAGATAGTCGACACCTATAAGTACCTTGGTGTGATCCTCAATAATAAGCTTGACTGGGCCCATCACTTGGATGCAGTGTACAGGAAGGGCCACAGTAGGCTTTATCTGCTCAGAAGGCTGAGAACCTTCGGAGTTAGGGGGGCACTCCTTGCATCCTTCTTGAACTCTGTTGTGGCATCAGTCATTTTCTTTGGTGTGGCGTGCTGGGGTAGTGGCATATCAACCAGGGACAGGAATAGGCTGGACAAACTGATTAGAAGGGCCAGCTCTGTCCTGGGATGCCCCCTTGATCCAGTTCAGGAAGTAGGCGACAGGAGGATACTGGCCAAGGTGAGCTACATGGTGCAGAATGATTCCCATCCCATGCATGAGACCGTGACAAAGATGTGCAGTACTGTCAGTGACCGGCTACTTCATCCTAAATGTGAGAGGGAGCGCTATCGAAAGTCCTTCCTTCCTGCTGCAGTTAGGCTGTATAACCAGCACTGTCCAAAACGGAGAACGACCCAAACAGTGAACTGATAGATCCAAAGTTGTGCTAGTCCGGTTATATCTTTTTTTTTCGTATATGTACCTACCTACTGTCAATGTAATGCCTTTATGCATCTGTATCTGTACTTGTTCCTGCCTTGCTGCTGTAATGCTCTGAATTTCCCCATGGTGGGACGATTAAAGGATTATCTTATCTTATGTACAGTGATTTTTTAAATTTAATTCTGTCTGGATGGAATATAGTGATTTGTTAAGAAACTTAAAACGATTGATTATGGGATATAATTGGTATTGGTGTATGTGTTGCCGGATAATTAGCACGCGCTGCATGTCTGTCCTAGTTCTGGGCGCTTTTGATTATTTGTTTTCCATTGGAGATTTTATTGTGATTATTTTAATAGTATTAATAAACTATTGTAATGTTTTAAATTATTATTTCTGGATCTCTTCTTTCGGCAATGGTTATATGTAAGTCCAAATTTTGGTTGATCCCATCAGGCTATATCTGCGATCACTGATAACAATAATAGCAGGAGCCAGAATTGGGAGATGTAGTCTCTCGTGGCCAGCACCTGTGCTCACACTTAAAATTAAAAAAAAAAACACAACATGTAAAATATTTGAATACATATTAAAATAATAAAAACAACATATACTCACCTTAACACCCGATGCCCATGTCACATCAGGAGCTGATCAGCTGATGAACTCTGGTGAACTCTCTCACCACAGCTCAGTGCTATACACTACGAGAGCAATTAGCTCCCGTCAGTGTGTAGCCGGCTATCTTTGAGAGTAGTCACTGATGTGATTGCTCTCAAAGTCAGTAAGATCTTTGTGGGACATTATGGATTATCTTCTATGCGGACAGGTGAAGAATATTGTGGTTTATTATTTTATTTTTGTTGCAGGAGACGATGGCTTCAGTGGAACAGGCGTTCGGTGAGTATGGTTTAATTTGGATTCAATAAAGGACTGTCAGTATTTCAAATAAAGTACTTTATTCTGGGTGTGTGTGTTTTTAGAATATCACAATGGGGTTAGTAATGGAGGCATCTTATAGACGCATCTCTATTACTAACCTGTGGACTTGATGCCATGTCACCGGACAATACAAAGGTGACATAATGTTAGGCGTCGGGTTCCTGTCGCTGCACAGCAGGAATCCCGAGCCTTGCTTCCGGCGGTCTCCCATTCTTCTTCAGCCGCAGAGGAGGCTGCTCAGCAGACTTGTCGGTCCTGGCGCTCTGCCCAGACTAGCTCTGTGGGTTTGGTTGCTGCTGCCACCTCTGGTCCAGCTATAGCAACGCATGCTGGTCAGCAGTGAGCTACTCCAGGGACTAAGTCCTCCATTCGGTACACTTAGCATGCCCGTGGGACGATCTCCCATTGGAGATCAGAGGTCACGTGCTCAGGTCCTACTCCAGCTTGGATTGGACCATCAGGAAGGTCCCGGAAGGACGCTGCTATAAAAGGGTCGCATGGCCACTCGGCCATGCGCTAGTATAGACTGCATTACCAGACTATGAGGAGTGAGTGTTGTATGTGTGGCGCCCTGAGGGTCCAGTCACCACAGAGGTACTGCACCTCACCCAGAGGTGTGGTACCCCACAACCAGGTAAGGTGAGTGCACCCAACCAGATTTCAACACCCACACCCCACACACACTAGTAGTGTAGCAGAGCAGAGCACCCTTTATGGCTCCCTGCTTGGAACACGAAGAGTGCTGGGAGGTGGGCGGAGCTTAGCTTAGAGCGGGACCAGGATAGAAACTCCCGAGTCTAACACTGTGGCAGGGGCCGCATCTCTGCCCGGACCTGATGCGGCTGCGTAGGTCCCAAAGCTGGCTCCATCTGACGCTGTGCCTGCAGCGACTTCACTGCCGTCGGCGACTGCTGCGGTTGCTGACCTGGCAGCCCCGATGCCCGCTGCTGAAACCGGCTCTCATCCTCAGGAGGTACAAGGTATGGTCTCCGCACCTGCACCCTGGGAGGCCCTGCTAGGCCCCGGTGGTCCCCCGCTTGCTCCAAAACCTGGGCAGGTAGTGCTAGATCTGGCTTGGGACCGGGACACCATTCCCAGGGGGGAGGAATTATCACCGCTAGCGGTCCCGCCACCGTCTTCCATACGTAAAAGCTGCCTGGAGGACCTCACCAGGGAGGAGTTCTGCCAATGGCAAATTGAAAAGCTGGCAGTGGAGCAAAAAGAGCGAGAGGAGCGCAGGCTGGCAGTACTTGGTCCAGACCTGCAAGGAAAGCATGAGGCCCACGCAGGGCGGTACGGACAGCGCGATTCAGCAGGATGGGGCCGAGTCCTGAACTTTAATCTGGACAAAGGGTTTGGCTTTATCTAGGACCCCCAGGAAATATCAGATCTATTTGTTAGCCGCCGGGACTTGGACGCACACCTCAGGAAGGGACACCCAGGCCGTGATTTGTACTGGGGGATTACGTCACCTTCACCCGCCACAAGGGGCTATGGCCTATGAGCATCAGAGGGCGCTTATCACCACGGTAGCTGTGACCCCCACTACTGTTTATGCCCCTGCCAAAACAAGGGTGGCGACATCCACAGGTGGCCCAAGATCAAGCCACAACACCAATGAGAGACACTACCATCACCACCACTGCTACAAGAGGTCGCCGTGAAGTGCTTCCCTGGAAGCAAAAGGGTTACCAGGCCTCCAACACCCCAGGAGGTGGACCCCAATAAGGATGAACAGTAGTTTCTGAACAGTTACCCAGGAGGGTATCGGCACCTTTGTGCCCTCATTGCTTATTTGCCTCAGTTTGCATTAGTTCATTAAAAGTTTAAAAAAAAACAAAAAAAACTTCTGAGATCATGGACAAGGAGCGATCAGAAAACTCTTCCCTATAAATAGTTTGCGCCTCTTAAGGTGCTCCCTCTTGGTTTTACACAAACCAGTGAGTAACAAGGACTACCTCAGACCTGAACAAAAACCGGCGGGTGTGGACGAAAACTGGGTCTAAAGGAAAGTACCAGCAAGTCCTGCAGCCCACCCAGGACCACCGTTGGAGGTTTAGAGTGGGTCCTCCACCAGCAAAAAGGGACACTGCAAGACACCCCGGCTGGGACAGTGTCTACGTCATACCAAGAATAATTACTGTTTGATGAAGCATTTTATATCCTTATGTTATTGCTTAGTATTTTACAGTGAAAGCACTTTTCTACAGAGTAGGTCGGAGTAGTAATGTGAAGTTTTAAATAAAGCTCGTGGGACAGGTGATGAACCATAGTCAGCAGTTGTCATCTTGAAGAAGTTAGTTTGTTAAATAATAAAGATAGGAATAGTTTGTATCATTTTAAAAGTAAAAATGCCTCTCTCAGGAGAAGAAGACGTTTTACTAGTAATATAAGTAATGTTGACTGCTGGCAGTATTGTTTGAAAAAAATATAATTTTGCATGTTCCTTTTTTAACAGCTTTTGTTTTACTTGCAGCCCGCGGACCTGCTGGGTTTAACGGGGAGAATGTGGTGCCCCTCAGGGTCCAGATGCCACAGAGGAAAGGTGAGTGCATCCGACCAGATTTCAACACCCACACCCCACACACACTAGTAGTGTAGCAGAGCACCCTTTATGGATCCCTGCTTGGAACACGAAGAGTGCTGGGAGGTGAGCGGAGCTTAGCTTAGAGCGGGAGCAGGATTGAAACTGAGATCAGATCCCTCTGAGGGAGGGAAAGCAGAAGGACATGTCTGCAGCAGTTCTACTGCTTAGAGGCTGCTGGACGGATTGGAATACAATGGAAGCTCCTAGGAAAGAAGTTTCTTCTGGGACACAGCTGGAGCGAACTCCCTGTGGGTCCCTTATCCACGCTGACTACAGGTCAGGTGGAGGGAGAAACTGGTCATAAAGGGAACGGCCCCTAGCCTAGATCGCATCCTTCAGGTGGCGATCTAGCAAGCCAACAGCTTTGGTTATTTTATGGACCATCGCCCCTACCACAGTTCGTATGCCTGGAAAGGAGCTATATAGAATCACAGAAACGGTGAGGCATTGTCTGAACAGGATTCACAGGAGCTGGCCCAGAATGATAGCTGTGAAGTGCTGGAGTGGAAGGAAGGAGTTTTAGCAGCAAATTGTTTGGTAATGACCAGGAAAGGCACACACTGACTGGGAAAGCAGGAAAGGTGCATTTCATCTTATCTGAAAGTTGGCTGGACCCCTCACCTGGAGGACGCAGCACTGAAGCGGGTATCTGTGTGTACAGCAGAACTGTGAGTAAAGCCCATTGAACTGCAAGCCATTGTGTCCTCCGCATTCTTTCTGCGCCACTCATCCAGCATGGCTACATCCTCCCTTCTACATCACCTCAACATCTACCACTCATCTCTTCTGCCCTGGGACTACAGCTCTACCTGTGGAGGGCTTCAACATCTTAGCTGCACCCAACATCTGTCCCAGAGAAGCAACACTGCAGCGCTGGTCAATCTGACCAGAAACCACAGGTGGCGTCACAAATCACTTCATAAACTTTATCCCCATCAATTCTACACCCTTTTACATGACCGCCTGAGGTCACAGACCGGGGCACTGCCACTGTGACATTTCCCATTGAAGTTAATGGGCCTGGCGACAAGTATCCCACGGCCTCTGGGACGCGTCATATGCATGTATGAATGTCTCTGGTGAATGACTCTTTAACAAACCCCTACCCTTGGTACGCATGTGTTGTGCAGTCTAGCCTGTTAAGCGCCCAGGCTTAGGTGTAGGTAGAGGCAGAGTGAGACTGGCATCAGTGTCCACCGGTGGCTCTGCACGCCACGGTGCACGTGCTCGACACTCCACCATAGTCAGCGTCTATGGTGGCATCCGCAGGTGCGACGCCGCGCGCTCAGAAGGTCTACAGGGACTCTGACCCCGTGTGTTTGGGGCAGAGTTCTGTGACCACATTCTGTGCGCTCCGTTGCTGAGCTCTGTGAGCTAAACAGGCTCCGGCATTTATGTTCTGCGGTAGTGCGGCTCTGTGAGGTAACAGAGTTCGCCCTGTACACACCGGGTGACGTTAACCCGCGTGTGTTCTTCCTATATACCGCCATATAGCGTCCGCCATTACCTAGCAGCAGTATACCACCTCTGCACGGTGGACCTCGGGTTGCGATCGCACTTTCTCATATTTTATATTTAGTGCGATCCGCAACCCTAATATTATACTAGCGCCAGAGTCTGGCTGGTAATGGCGGACGAACAGCGACTGCTGCAGTACATCCGGCAGCTGGAGGGCAGGTTGGCTGCTCTCGAGCGTTCAACCTCAGCTGCGGATGTTACTGCGGTCGCTGTCTCCCATGTCCCCACTATGAACCCTGCACCGATGTTATCCCGCCTCCCGCTGCCTGAGAAGTTCTCAGGCGATAGTGCCTCCAGTGTGGGAGCGTGGTGACCCAGTGGTACAGAGAGCCTCTCAGTTCCTAGTCTCTCTTAAGCAGGTTTTTCTGGGACCACGGGTCACACACAATACGGCGCTCCAGTTGTTGGCTCTGACACAGGGTTCGTCCCCGGTCAGCCAGTATGCTATCCATTTTCGGATGCTGGCTTCCGAGTTGGAATGGCCAGATAAGGCCCTTATACCAATTTTTTGGAGGAGTTTGGCTGACCACGTTAAGGACGCCCTAGCCACTCGGGAGGTTCACGTCACACTGGAGGAGCTTATTACCATCTCCACCCGCATTAATATACGCTTCTTAGAGCGAGGGTTGGAGCGCTACCAGTCCAGACAGAGGTTTAGGTTGGCACCAACCTTCTCTAAACCTCTGGAACCACCTGATCGAGCTTCCGAGCCATCGGTGGCTATGGAGGTGCCTCGCATGGGCTCTAAGTCCTGCTCTGCTCGAACCTCCACAGCCCGTTTCCATTGCCGACAGTCTGGTCACTTAGCCAATAGGTGCCCACAGCGCTCGGAGAAACGGCCGCGTCTAGTGGCAATAGGAGGAGGCCTACTAGACACCTCACCATTCTCCTCCAAGCTAACCTTCAAGGGGATGCTAGAGTTCGGTTCCTCCACTCTGGCGGTAGAGGTTTGCGTAGATTCCGGAGTGGAGGGTAATTTTATGTCCTCAGCCTTCGCCCTTCGGCACGCAATCCCCTTAGTTATGCTACCTCAGCCTGTCACCATCAGAGTGGTGAACGGCTCGACACTACCCTCGCAGATTACCCATCAGACTGCTCCACTAAGGCTCTCGCTGTCTCCGTCCCATCATGAGACAGTGTCCCTCCTTTGAATGCCCGAGGGCATCGATCAGGTTCTCTTGGGAGTTCCCTGGTTGCGTTGCCACTCTCCCCATATAGAGTGGTCCTCGGGGAGAATTCTTAATTGGAGTAAGTCATATGAGGGTAGATGTCTGAGCGAATGCGTACTGTTTGCCTCCACTGTGGCTCCTGCAGATCTTTCTTCACTCCCTAAATACTATCAGCAGTACGCAGACGTGTTCTCCAAGAGAGCGGCAGAGACTCTTCCGCCGCACCGCCCCTATGACTGTCCTATAGACCTCTTGCCTGGTGCAGAGCCTCCCCGGGGTCGTGTGTATCCACTGTCTCTCCCGGAGATGGAAGCTATGTCACTGTATATCAGGGAAAATCTGGCAAGAGGATTTATTAGGAAGTCGGTGTCACCAGCAGGAGTGGGATTCTTCTTTGTTCAGAAGAAGAATGGAGAATTATGGCCTTGCATCGATTACAGGGGTCTTAACGCCATAACCGTTAAGAATACAGTAAGTACCCTCTACCCCTAATATCAGAATTGTTTGATAGGTTGTGGGGAGCGAGAGTGTTTACCAAGCTCGATCTGCGGGGGGCTTACAACCTGATACGCATACGTGAGGGAGACGAGTGTAAGACGGCTTTTAATACCAGGGATGGCCATTATGAGTATCTGGTCATGCCCTTTGGCCTCTGTAATGCCCCAGCCGTCTTCCAAGACTTTGTAAACGACATCTTCCAAGATATACTTTCCTCTTCGGTTGGTGGTCTATCTGGATGATATCCTTATCTTCTCTCCAGATATGGGGTCCCACCGGAGAGAGCTTTGCAAGGTCTTCGACCATTTACGGATGAACTCCCTCTACGCCAAGTTGGATAAGTGCCTGTTTGAGCAGGAATCCTTGCCTCTCCTGGGCTATATCATCTCGGCCCAGGGTTTGGCTATGGATCCTGCCAAACTGCAGGCGGTAATGGACTGGCAGGAACCCCACTCCCTCAAGGCGGTGCAGCACTTTTTGGGGTTCATAAACTACTACCGCCAGTTCATTCCTCACTTCTCCACCTTGGTAGCTCCCTTGGTTGCCCTCACCAAGAAGGGAGCCAACCCCAAGTTGTGGTCAGAACAAGTCACCAAGGCCTTCTCCTCCATTAAAACTAATTTTGCCACGTCAGGGGACTATATTCAGGCTTGTGTCTCTTGCGCCCAGAATAGGTCCTTTCGGCAGAGGCCCGCTGGGTTACTTTACCCTCTGCTGGTAGCATTTCTCCAAGATGGTGCACCTGGTACCTCTCTCCCGGTTACCTTCTGCACGGGGCCTGGCAGCGTTGTTTATTAAGCACTGTAATGATACTTGTAATGATACTGTCGATATGACATAAGGTTCCCTGAGCATTACACTACAGATGAGACTTCTGCCTGTCACATATCTGTGACCCCTCCTCCTTCCCCCGCCCTCACACACACACATTCCAGCTCTGTGCCTGCTTGTAACCCTACACCAGGTCGCTCCTGTCCCCCTCCTCCCCTCCTCACTGCTAAAGAATGTCCTTTGTTCTCTACCATGCGGCTGGATACAAGTATGGGAAATATTAAAGAGGCTGGAATAAGTAGCTAGTGTTTGGTGTCATTACAAAGCTAATTTCAATACAAGATGAATGATTATGCTGCCAATACTCTGCTAGGTTCTCAAGTCCAGATATTATGGTTCTAAGTTTTCCGGACTCACATCTTACTTAGAGCAGGGGAAGGAACATCACCAGATCGCCGCTTTCGTGTTGTCACAAACCCAAAAGGATAAGGTATTCCCTCCCAAAAATTGTTCATTCCAGCTAGAGATCTCATGCCAAGAGGTTCCCAGATGCAGGGAGACGTCTGGTCCCGCCTCCCCACATGGTTAGCCTAAAGACCATCTAAGCAAATGTAAGTGTTAATCTCTGTTTTTTTAATCCTGTTTATTTTATATTTGCATTGTACATACCTAATGTCTCAACTTTGTAAATTCCTTTTTTTCTCTGTAATCACTGCCCATCTTTGGGAATAAACTATAAACTTATTAGCTCTGTCTCCATGCTCTAAAAAACGAACTTACACTCCTTTAAGATAATTACGCTACTGAATTGGGTTGGCTTTGAACCCCTCTATTAAGTTTATAACTTAAACAGAGAAATCTGGAGCTGGTGGCGGCAAAGTGTGGTCTGGGCCCTGGGCACTGCTGAGAGTGACGGAAGGGATTTTATAAGCTAATTGGGTGGCTGCAGCCAGAGCATCTATAATTCCCTCACTGCAGCGTGCCGGGTGGCCAGACCTCATTGAGACAGCTGACCTGTGACCAATTATTCCAGGTTTAGTTCCCTGACTGACCTGAGGGTAAAAGGGGCGTCAGAGAGCTGTGAGTCCGAAGTGGAACTGAAAAGTCTCGTGAAGTATTGTGGGCAGTGGTGGGACATCCAAAATAAACCCCCTGTGGTGATTTGTTAGGGCAAGACTAGCTTGCTGTTTTTTATCACATGGTGCCAGCAGTGGGATAACTAAGATAAGCCCCCCTGTGCCTGTGATAGCCGTGTGTTGGCAGTACGTCACGTCCCTCCATCTGTGACATACTGGTGTCAGCGGCAGGATCGTGACAAGCACGTTTTCCACCTGCACAGCATGCCGGACAAGATTGTCAGCGACCGGGGTCCCCTGTTTGCGTCTCAGTTCTGGAGAGAGCTCTGTAGCCTGCTCAGCATTGAGCTAAATCTCTCCTCGGTCTATCATCCGGAGACGAATGGGTTGGTAAAGAGAGCTAACCAGACCCTGGTCACATATCTATGACATTTTGTCTCGGCCAGGCAGGTTGACTGGGCATCCTTGCTGCCGTTGGCAGAGTTCACTTTGAACAATCCTGTGGCCGACTCCACCGGCCAGACCCCATTCCTCCTAAATTATGGCCAGCATCTGCGCGTCCCTGTGCCCATGCCCGTGTCGTCCACCGATTCCAGGGTGGCAGACTGGGCGGTGGAGGCACGTGACATTTGGGATCACACTCAGGATGCTATCCGGGCCTCCAAGGAGAGAATGAGGGCCTCCGCCGACACACACCGGTGCCCTGCTCCCTCCGACCTTTGCTCCTGGTGACTTAGTGTGGCTCTCCACCCATAACATCAGGCTGCGGGTTGAGTCCGCAAAATTCGCACCTCGCTACATTGGCCCCTTCAAGGTCCTTGAGCAGATCAACCCTGCGGTCTACTGTCTGGCCCTTCCACCACACTTGGCTATCTCTGACACCTTCCATGTATCCCTCCTTAAGCCTGTCCACATGTCTCGGTTCTCCGAGTCATCTGCCGGGACATCAGACCTGTCCTCAGACGAGTTTGAAGTTAATGCTATCGTGGGATGCAGGGTGGTGCATGGTAAAAAGTTTTAATTGGTTGACTGGAAGGGTCATGGTCCAGAGGCTTGGACCTGGGAGTGTCACGTGTACCTGTCCTGTGTGACATGACCCACAGGTCGGTAACTAAAACAACAAGACAAGTGTCATGTATACCTGTTCTGTGTGACACGACCCGCAGGTCGGTAACTGAATCAACAGGAGAAAAGGGGAACACCAAGGAAACAGTTACAACGGTGAGCCCTGCAATAGGGAATGGGGACGTGGAGACCTCCTGCACTCCCCTGACGCAGTGTCCCTGAACACTCCTAACGTTCCCTATACATGCTCTTCACCTGTCGCCAAGCAGGATACCTGAATCCCTCACTATCCCTGCACCTATCCCTTGCTAGAGAACTGGATAGTGCGGACACTGGTCCCACCGCTGCACTAATACACATGAAGGAAAAAGGGGAAAACACCAAAACACTTATCTTTCTCTGCTGCAGTCACCAGGCAGCAGAGTGCAGCACCAGCTCAGCTTTCAGCAATGGCTCGACACCTCAGAGCCAGCTGCTACTTACACCATCTTTTTCTGCTGCAGTCACCAGGCAGCAGAGTTCATCACCGGATTAACTTTCAGCAGTGGCTCGACATCTCAGAGCCAGCTGCTACCTTCACCATCTTTCTCTGCTGCAGACACTGGGCAGGCAGAGTTCAGCACCAGTTTCAGCAGTGGCTCGACACCTCAGAGCCCGCTGCTAACTTCACCAGGTTTCAGCAGTGGCTCAACACCTCAGAGCCAGCTGCTAACTTCTACACAGTTGGAATCCAAAAAGTAACTGCTATAACCAACACCTGCTGATACACCATGTGACCTTTTATAGCCAAGGGAGTGGTCATATCAGCAGGGAAACCAACAGACATGCAATAACACCTAAGGCCACCAGGGGCAAAACCCTATATTAAGCTCCCAGGCCTGAAAGGAAGAAAAAAGGTTTAAATGAGGGAATCCCGAATCTGACACAGATCCAAGAATTGGACTGTGACAGGGAGCCAGTGGAGAACATCCGCGCTCCACTTCTCATTGCGGCATTTGAGTGTGGTGAGGCTCAGAGAAGGGGGACCTAGGAGGGGGGTAATGTTAGGCGTCGGGTTCTGTCGCTGCACAGCGGGAATCCCGAGCCTTGCTTTCAGCGGTCTCCCATTCCACTTCAGCTGCAGAGGAGGCTGCTCAGCAGACTCATCGGTCCCAGCGCTCTGGCCAGACTAGCTCTGTGGGTTTGGTTGCTGCTGCCACCTCTGGTCCAGCTATAACAATGCATGCTGGTCAGCAGCGAGCTACTCCAGGGACTAAGTCCTCCATTTGGTCCACTTAGCATGCCCGTGGGACGATCTCCCATTGGAGATCGGAGGTCACGTGCTCAGGTCCTTCTCCAGCTTGGATTGGACCATCAGGAAGGTCCCGGAAGGACGCTGCTATAAAAGGGTCGCATGGCCGCTCGGCCATGCACTAGTACAGATTGCATTACCAGACTATGAGGAGTGAATGTTGTATGTATGTATAAATGTCTCCGGTGAATGACTCATTAAGAAACCCCTACCCTTGGTAGGCATGTGTTGTGCAGCCTAGCCTGTTAAGTGCCCAGGCTTAGGTGTAGGTAGAGGCAGAGTCTGAGACTGGCATCAGTGTCCACCGGTGGCTTTGCACGCCACGGTGTACGTGCTCGACACTCCACCATAGTTATCGTCTGTAGTGGCGTCCGCAGGTGCAACGCAGTGCGCTCAGAAAGGTCAGGCACCGGCATTTATGTTCTGTGGTAGTGCGGCTCTGTGAGGTAACAGAATTCGCCCTGTACACACCGGGTGATCTTAACCCGCGTGTGTTCTTCCTTTATACCGCCATATAGCGTCCGCCATTACCTAGCAGCAGTATACCACCTCTGCACGGTGGACCCCAGGTTGCGATCGCACTTTCTCACATTTTATATTTAGTGCGATCCGCAACCTTAGCACATAAAACCCCCCAATCATTAATCCACTTGCCACCTCTACAAGGTGAGTGGGAAGAGCGCTGCTAAGTGCCAGAATTGGTGCATCTTATAGATGTGCCTTTTCGGGGGCCACTGAGAGATTATGTTTTTAGTCTGAGAGGGTGCCAATTTCCATGGCCTCTTCCTAAGCTGTTAATATCAGCCTGCAGCTGTCTGCCTAGCCTTTGCTGGTTAGATCTTGGGCATGAGAGCCGCAGATAACTACTGCGCATGCCCGAGATTCCCAGGCCCGCAGTGTGAATAAATCATAAGCGACTGTGGGGCGGGATCTGTGGCCGCGCGATATGAAGGACAGAATGTGATCTGAGAGCACGGGCACGTCGGGCAGCGCTAACTGCGCATGCCCACGAACTAAAGTACAGCGCAGGCGCCAGCATTTCAAAAGAAAACTGAGGAGGCGGCGCCAAATGCGAAATGACTGATGGATGCGAGGCGTCTATCAAAGGGGGAAAGACCTGCCCCCCTGTCAAATTTCAGGTATTTTTGAAACATTTTATTAACGATTATTTCTGCGGTGGAACGGAAGCTAAGTAACAGAGCCACCTTGACAGACTGTAGCAATAAGCCGGGGTCACATTAGAGAGGAATACGGACGTGTGAGAGGCGTTAAAAGCACGCATTACACACGGACCGATGATTCTCTATGGGTTTGCTCCCAACAGCCGTATATTTCTCGTCCGTATTCTACGGTCCGTGCCAATCGCAGCATGCTGCGATTGTCAGCGTACTACGCCCGTAGTACGCCAATGCAAGTCTATGGGTGCGCAAAAAATACGGATTACACACGGACTACACGTGTGACTTGCGAGAAATACGCAGGTCTTTTGGCTGATGACAGGAAATGGGCCAATCCATCATCAGGAAGCCTAGACATGCAAATAAGCTCAAAAAGCGCTCCAGACATCCAGGAAGTACGCCTCCAGCGTCATGGCGCCATATTTCCTCAATGTGGAGATGCTCATTATACTGGTGCAGGAGCGACCAGAACTCTGGGACCAACGTGATGCCCATTATGCGAACCGGGCAAGAAAGGAGGCGTCATGGAGGCGCATATGTCGCCAGATGTTCCATGATTTTGGTGATCGGCCACGTGAGGAGTAGCAGAAACTGAGTAAGTACAAGCCAAAAAATGATTAAAATTACCTCACATCAAAAAATGCATATAGAATCAGCCCCCCCCCCTTCCTGTGCTTGTACTTTTTTCCTCATGAGGCGGGTAGATTTTGATGTGACACATGGCTTGACACTGCCATAATTTGGCCCAGGCCACAAGCTCCTCATCCTCTTAGCCAACCAAGTTATTAAGTGTAGTCACTTGATACATGAACTATTGTGACCCTGTGTATCTGGCCTGGATGCCCCAATTAGATATGCCACCCTGGGTAGAAAGCACACCCCAGAAGGCCACATGCCTAGACTACTGGTAGCAAATCTGACAAATCAAATATGTTAAATTGAGAATATTTCCTGTCACATTGCAGTGGAAGATGTGATGAGATGCTGGCGCAGCATCCGCGATCAGTACAGGCGGGAACGTCAGCAGCGGTCCAGGAGTGGTGATGCGGGCCACGTAAAGCGAAAATACATCTATTATGACCGCCTCTCCTTCCTCGCCCCTATTCTGGATCTGAGACCGTAAGTAGATACGTACCCCACACCACATTACACCGATACTTTACAGGGCCAAAAATATTGATGTATTTTTAGCTCTGCTCTATTTCATAACAGAACTCAGTCCAACCTTACGCATAGAGAAACGAGCTCAGATACAGAGCCCATCATTGATCCTGTAGGGGATGAGGTAGCTGGCCCATCTTCTCCCCATACAAGAAGCATGGGTGAAGAATCCTCTCAGGAGAACCCATTGCCTGCGCCACAAACCCCACCACCAGGACCGTCTGCTGCTGTACCATCAGCCATACTGGAGGAGCAGGGCAACATGAGCAGCAGCCCAACTGCCCAGATCCGGGGCTCCCCACAGCCTGCTGGAACATCCCGTTGAGGACGAAGAAGGCGCCAGATTCCTGCCCAAGATACCCGGACCAATGTGGACACAGGGGTCCTCACTTATCTGGCTAGAGTGAATACAGATGATGGGGAGGAGGCATACTCACGTAGCCTGGCCCTTTATCTACGTGCCCTTTCCCATGAGGTGAGGCTCCGTATTCGAGGATGTTTTCAGATCCTGCTTGATGCAAGCACACCCCCCAATACCCCATATGAGCTGTTTGAATATCTGGAGAGGTGGCAGCTTTCCCCCAGAAATCTAATGCGCATGAGACCACCCACACAGATGCTTGCTCAAGCAGGCTCTGAGGATCCTCAAATACGTGGGCCTACACCTCACCCCCTTCCTCCCCCTACCCAACCTTTACAACACCAGCAACATATGTCTGCCTCTAGCCAACCCCACCAATATGGCCACTTTTTCCCACCTAGTGTTGGAGGCTGGTCCCAACCTGGTTGGGGACGACATGGCTATATTGGTGGGTATGAGACACGGGCCTACCCGAGCCAACAAGATGCCCCTCTTCATTAATACTGTGGCCAGTACCCCCAACAATCCCAGGAGGAAGAACACTACCCACATCATGGGCAACAGTATGCCCCCACACAGGGCAATGTTGGGCAAAGTAGCCAGCAGCAACCACAGGCTGCTCTTCCGCCTTCTCCTTCCCCAACTTACCACAATTTATAAGAGCATAAAACATGCACATTTTTTACGCATACCGTACATCAGTGTCCATAAGCGGTCTGATGCCAGGAGATGTCCAGTGTGGTTCAACTGGTGCTCTAAATCCCAATCCAAAGGAAAAAAGAGGTGGTCTCCATCAGCAAAATTATATAAAAAAGATAAAACTCACATTTATTAGGAAGGTTTTCAAATCATATTAATAAGCCACCATGACAGGCAAGGCTACCTTACGCGTTTCTGACACATATTACATGTCTGTAAAAAAGACAATATTTCATCGTGCTATACTGGGAAAGTCAAAGGATCAAAATAGACTACTCACTTGATAATACATAGAGAGAGCGTGATGTTCTTGAGGCTGTTCGCCTTGATTTGGGAATATAGTTAGCTGCCAAAAAAGTGACTAATTGAATAAGGACAGCACGCCTTTTCTATGCATTATCAAGTAAGTAGTCTATTTTGATCCTTTGACTTTCCCAGTATAGCGCGGTGCAATATTGTCTTTGTTACAGAAACGCGTAAGGTAGCCTTGCCTGTCATGGTGGCTTATTAATATGATTTGAAAACCTTCCTAATAAATGTGAGTTTTATCCTTTTTATATAATTTTGCTGATGGAGACCACCTCTTTTTTCCTTTGGATTCAAAATGTCTAATGTAGCAATTTTGTTATTGCATTCTGTTTTTTTTGGATATGTGTGAAAATTGTATTTTTCTAAAATGTTTACATCTGCAAAAAGGCCAATTTGGCCCATTGCCCCAGTTATCATATGGAAATAATATGTTTGCCTTTAAAAAAAAAAAACAAAACAAAAAAAAGGCAAAAGTAAAAATTTGTCTACTACAGTTTACGTCTCTGTCTCAATTCTCAAAAACCGTGTCAGCATACTAACATACGCTTACCAATGCAATTAAACAGTCATAGAATCAGAAGGGGTAGAAATATATATATTTAGACACACATAAAACCAAAAATTATAACATAGATACAGCATGCTCTTGCCAAGAAGTTTCCCCCTCAGGTGACATAAAGTAATTAGTGAAAATATCACGCACTTTGAGCCCAGAGAGCGGTCTACGTTGAGGGTTGATAGGTGGTCTCACCCTACGCACATTGTCTGGCCTACGCACAACACCAGCAGAGGAGGAACAATCATGTATCCTGGTGAAGTTATGAAGAACCACACAGGCTTTAACTACTTCATTAACATTTTGTTCACTCAGCTGAATGGCAGACTGGAGTACCCGTGGCACAAAGAATGCCAAAGGAACACTCCACCAGTCGCCGAGCACGTGATAGGCGCAAGTTAAAAATTCTGCACTGGTGGACAAGGTTGCGCCGGGGATATGGCCTCATGACATTGCGTGTTAACTCAAACGCCTCATCTGCCACAAGGACATAAGGGACTGATTCTTGAGTGGAGCCTGGTAGCTGGCGTGGTGGTGGTAGATCCAACTGGTTGGTGTGTAGCCGCCGAGTCATAATGGAAGTATTGAAGATTCGAGAGTCTCACGTCCTTCCATAGGCCCCAATGTCAACAATTATAAACTTGTATTGAGGGTCGGCCAGAGCCAACAATACAACAGAAAAGTATTGTTTATAATTGAAGAATTGGGAGCCAGAGTTCGGCGGCTTACGCACCCGGATATGTTTGCCATCAAGGGCCCCAATACAATTAGGAAACTGGCATTCCTCCTCAAAGTTCCTTGATATCCTCAACCAGTCTTCCATCCTGGGCTCGGGCATGACGACTTGATGTAGTCTTGTCCAGATTTCAATACATGTTGACCTGACTGCCAGAAATGGTAGATTTTCCAATGAGAAACTCATGGTGGAAGGCGGCATAAGACAGACCAGTGGACAGGAAGCTGAAGAACAACAGAAAAGGAAGATTTTAGAATGCACAAATTACAAAAAAAGCAGGTACATACATACCAAACTTGTTAGGAATTCAGAGCGACTAACACACACATATTTGGTTGCACAATTACTAAGTGATATTCAGTACGTATTACACATAACATTCTGGTCTGTAAGTTGAAACATATGTGGACTAATATGAGGGCATTAAACTTAGTCCAATAAGCCAAAAATACATACTTTGGCCAACACATTATGAACATAGAGAATGTGGTTGTGTAGTACATACCGTATTGTAAGTAGAAGTCGCTCCTCTGCAGATATAGCTTTGCGCATCCTTGTGTCCTGAAAGGTTATCCCAGGGCGCACTGTCTCCAAGAGTCGATCAAATGTTGCGAGGCTCATGCGACAGTATTGGTAGAATTTTACAGGATGCTCCCGCATAGAAGAATAGAGGCGGTGAAAATGACCTCTTGTGAGTCGTTGTGGATGGACCCACATGCGTCTCCTCCTCCGCGGATCCACTATCACTGGGTATGGTTGGCCAAAGCGGCGTGACAAAAGCCAGTTGAAGAGAACCTGCTCAGTTGTGTTGAAACTCAGACTGTTTGCAATGTTGCCCATACAACACCAACACACCTAGTGAAGGCAAGGTCACAAATGGTCAGAATGGAGGCAGCCACCTGTTCCTGAGGCAATAAATAAGGTGCAGGCTAATGATTTAAATAGATACGGATTGCATACGGATGCCATACGGATTACATACAGATGCTGACATGCGCAAAATACGCAACCACACCTTGCTTACGGATGACATACGAAGCACTATTTAGGAGTCATTCATCCGTATTACACATGTAAACTACGGACCGTATTTTGCATCGGTTAGTGTGGCCCCGGCCTTAGTGCTGCACAAGGTGGCTCTTTTACTTAAAAACACCTGGGGAGGTGACAGGTTCCCTTTAAGTAGCAAATTGGCTCTGTCACTAAGGGGTTAAGAAAAGTTTTGTGGCTTAATTTCTCAGTGTAGTGTGGCTTATACTTCATGTTAGTGTTAAAATTTCTTCGATATGACGAGTTTATTTATGTAAAAACACGGAATTATGGCGAAAATTTTTAAAATCTCACAATTTTCAAACTTCATTTTTATGCCCTTAAATCAGAGAAATATGTCACACAAAATAGTTAATAAATAACATTTCCCACATGTCTACTTTACATCAGCACAATTTTCAAAACAACATTTTTTTTGTTAGCAAGTTATAAGGATTAAAAGTTGATCAGTGATTTCTAATTTTTACAACAAAATTTACAAAACCTTTTTTTAGGGACCACATCACATTTTAAGGCACTTTGAGGGGTGTACGTGACAGAAAACACCCAAAAGTGACACAATTCTAAAAACTACACCGCTCAAGGTGCTCAAAACCACATTCAAGAAGTTAATTAACCCTTTACGTGCTTCACAGGAACTGAAGCAATGTGGAAGGAAAAAATGAACATTTAACTTTTTTTCACGAACATTTTACTTCAGAACCATTTTTTTTTTCATTTTCGCTAATCTAAAAAGAGAAGATGAACCACAAAATTTATTGTGCAATTTCTCCTGAATAAGCCGATACCCCATATGTGGGGGTAAACAACTGTTTGGCTGCACGGCAGAGCTCGGAATAGAAGGAGCGCCATCTGACTTTTTCAATGCAGAATTGGCTGGAAATAAGATCGGACGCTATGTCGTGTTTGGAGAGCCCCTGATGTGCCTAATCAGTGGAAGCCCCCCACATGTGACACCATTTTGGAAACTAGACCCCCCCAAGGATCTTATCTAGACGTGTGGTGAGCACTTTGACTAGACCCCCCCAAGGAACTTAACTAGACGTGTGGTGAGCACTTTGAACCCCCAAGTGTTTCACAGAAGTTTAAAACGCAAAAACGTGAAAATAAAAATCATATTTTTTCCACAAAAATAATCTTCCACCCCCCAAATTTTATTTTCTCAAGGGTAACAGGAGAAATTAGATGCCCAAAGTTGTTGTGCAATTTGTCCTGAATACGCCGATAACTCATATGTGGGGGTAAACCACTGTTTGGGTGCACGGCAGAGCTTGGAAAGGAAGGAGTGCCGTTTGACTTTTTCAATGCAGAATTGGCGGGAAGTGAGATTGGATGCCATGTCGCGTATGGAGAGCCCCTGATGTGCCTAAACAGTGGAACCCCCCCACAAGTGACACTATTTTGGAAACTAGACCACCCAAGGAACTTATCTAGATGTGTGGTGAGCACTTTGAACCCCCAATTGTTTCACTAAAGTTTATAATGTAGAGCAGTGAAAATAAAAAATCATTTTTTTCCACAAAAATGATCTTTTAGCCCAAAGTTTTTTATTTACCCAAGGGTATCCGGAGAAATTGGACCCCAAAATATTAGGCATCGGGTTCCTGCAGCTGCACAGCAGGAATCCAGAGCCATGCAGCCAGCGGTCTCCCATTCCCCTCCGACCTTTCAGGGACCTGCTCAGACCAGCTCTCTGGGTCTGGTTGTTGATGCCACCTCTGGACCAGCAATAGTAGCGCAGCCTGCTCTGCAACAAGCCACTCCAGAGGCTAAGTCCTCTCGCCGCGCTACTGGGCATGCTCACGAGACATTCTCCCAGTGGAGATCGGGAGTCACGTGCTCAGGTCCTTCTCCTGATCTGATTGGTCCATCTCAGAGATCTGGAAGGTCCCAAAAGCGCACGGCTAGAAAAGACCCGCATGGCCACTCGGCCATGTGCTAGTATAGACACTAGATGCTAACTGTGTGTATAATAATGGATGTATGGACTTGCAAATGACTCATTATGATTCCCCTCCCTCTGATATTACGTATGTGGACAGAGAACTAGTGTTAGAGTGCGCCAGTCAGTGGCACGTTACAGTCCACGGTCTCCATCTTCACAGTGCTAGCGTCCGATGGTGCGCCTGTCCAGGCATTGTTGTATTGTGGCTAGTTTAGTCGCCGCGCTGCAGTCAGCAGCAGTTGGGGCATTCGCGGTAGCGACGCCGCATGCACGGTAGGTCAAGACGGATTTTGACCCAGAGTCTAGGGCCTAGTCCTGTGACCGATTACCGTGTGTGCACACCGCCGAGTCCTGTGAGGTCAACAGGCTCGGAATTCATGTATATGTTTAAAGCGTCTCTGTGATTCAACAAGAGTACGCTCCGCGCACAAAGGGTGACGTTCAACCCGCGTGCATTATACCACCATATAGCGCGTCTGCCATTAGCTAGCAGCGGTGTAACACCTACTGCACGGTGGACCCCGGGCGGCAAACGCACTTATTATTATTTATTTATTTACTGCGTTCCGCCGTCCCTAACATTATACTAGCGCCAGGGTCTGGCTAGTAATGGCGGACCTGCAGCAGCTACAGCGGTACATTCGGCAGCTGGAGAGCAGGTTGGCGGCTATTGAGAGTTCCACCTGAGCTGCGAATGCTACAGTGGCCGCTGCTCAGACAGTCACAGAGGCTGTCTCACACGTGTCCACACCCACGCCTATGCCGACAATAACCCGCCACCCATTGCCCGATAAGTTTTCCGGTGACAGCACCGCCTACAGGGGTTTCGTGAGTCAGTGCTCTATCCAGCTTGAGTTACTGGCCACGCGATTTCCTACAGAGTGGGCAAAGGTGGGGTTTATTGTTTCTCTCCTATCAGGCAGGGCATTAGAGTGGGCTACGCCATTGTGGGAGCGTGATGACCCCGTGGTTCAGGGCGCTGCTCAGTTCCTCACGGCCCTGAAGCAGGTCTTTTTGGGACCACGGATCACGCACGACACCCCTCTCCAATTATTGGCCCTAACACAGGGGTCTCTCTTGGTCAGCCATTATGCCGTCCGATTCCAGACATTGGCTTCCGAACTAGAGTGGCCTGATAAAGCACTCGTCCCTGTGTTTTGGAGAGGGTTAGCGGAGCATGTCAAAGATGCTCTAGCAACCAGAGAGGTCCCCACAAGTCTGGAGGAGTTGATTGCCATCTCCACCCACATTGATCACCGGTTTACGGAGCGTGGGCTGGAACGTGCGCAATCCAGACGAAGGGTTAACTTGGCTCCCACCTTCACTGAGCCACAAAGATTTCCTGATCAGGAGCTTACACCTTCTGAACCTATGGAGGTGTCTCGCGCCGGCCCGAAGCCACGTCCGGTGCGAAGCTCCGCGCGCTGTTACCAGTTCCGGCAGTTTGGTCACTCGGCTAGCACGTGTCCTCTGCGGTCAAAAAAAGATCACGTCCAGTGGTCATAGGTGGTGGTCTAACTAATATGAAACCCTTTTCTCCCAAACCAGTATTCCAAGGGACCTTAGTTAGCGGGGCTTCCACCTGGGAGGTAGAGGTCACGGTGGATTCTGGGGCAGAAGGGAACTTTATATCCTTGACCTTCGCCCTAAAGCACGCTATTCCTCTGGTGTTACTGCCCCAACCCCTGACCATCAGATTGGTTAATGGTGCACCTTTACCATCTCAGGTGACCCACCAGACAGCACCACTCGGTCACTCATTCTCACCGTCCCACCGTGAGATTTTGTCCCGGTTCATTTTGCCCGAATGCATCGACCAGGTGCTTCTCGGAGTTCCCTGGCTCTGTTGCCACTCCCCTGATATTGATTGGGCTTCGGGGAATATACTGGGTTGGAGCAAGGACTGTGAGGGAAGGTGCCTGAGGGGCAGTGTTCAGGTAGCTTCCACTGAAATACCCGCGGATCTCGCCGCGCTTCCCAAACCGTACCATCAGTATGCGGACGTCTTCTCTAAAAAAATCTGCGGAGACGCTTCCGCCGTACTGTCCTTACGATTGTCCGATAGATCTATTGCCAGGCACGGAACCTCCTAGAGCCTGCGTGTATCCGCTATCACTCCCCAAGACGGAGGCTATGTCTCAATATATCCGGGAGAACCTGGCAAGAGGTTTTATCAGAGAGTTGGTGACGCCGGCTGGTGCAGGGTTCTTCTTCGTGCAGAAGAAGAGCGGAGAGTTACATCCCTGCATTGATTAAAGAGGTCTCAACGCCATAATGGTTAAAAATAAGTACCCTCTTCCATTGATCTCTGATTTGACGGGTTGCGAGGGGCCTGGATCTTTACAAAATTAGATCTTTAGATCTATGGGGGGTGTACAACCTGATCCGCATTCGCGAAGGAGACGAGTGGAAGACAGCATTTAACACCAGGGATGGCCATTATGAATATCTGGTCATGCCCTTCGGCCTCTGTAATGCACCTGCTGTCTTCCAGAATTTTGTTAAAGACGTCTTCCGCGATATGCTCACTACCTCGGTGGTGGTCTATCTGGATGACATCCTCATCTTTTCGCCAGATTTGAACTCCCACCGGAGAGACGTCTGAGAGTTTTAGGACAGTGGCTCCAGTTGCTCTCGAGTCAGTGCCGCCAGGCAAGACCTTTGTTCCTCCTCAGCTATGGCCGGAGGTTCTCACGTGGGCACACGCTTCCAGGGTGGGTGGTCACTTTGGCAATAAGCGGACCACAGAACTCCTGGCAAGGTCTTATTGGTGGCTGCACATGGCTCGAGACACGAAGGAATACATACAGGCATGCGTCTCGTGTGCGTGGAACAGGTCCTCTAGACAGAGGCCGGCTGGGTTATTGTATCCTCTGCCGGTGGCAGGCAGACCTTGGGAGATGGTTGGCATTGATTTTGTGTTTGGCCTGCCCAAGTCTGGTGGCAGTACGGTCATCTGGGTAGTCACCGACCTTTTTTCTAAAATGGTGCATCTGGTGCCACTCACGCGGTTGCCTTCAGCTCGTGGTCTTGCCACACTGTTCATAAAACATGTATTCCGTTTGCATGGCATGCCAGACAAAATTGTTAGTGACCGAGGTCCCCAATTTGCGTCCCGATTTTGGAGGGAGCTCTGCAGCCTACTCAGCATTGAGCTAAACCTGTCCTCCGCTTATCACCCCGAGAGGAATGGGTTGGTTGAGAGAGCCAACCAAACCTTGGTCACGTACCTGCGGCATTTTGTCTCTGCCAGGCAGGATGACTGGGCGGCATCCTTGCTACCATGGGCTGAATTTGCCCTGAATAATGCAGTGGCTGATTCCATTGGTCAGACGCCGTTCCTTCTTAATTATGTCCAGCATCCACGTGTCGCTGTCCCGATGCCAGTGTCCTCCACTGATTCCAGGGTGGCAGACTGGGCAGTGGAGGCTCGTGACATTTGGGATCGCACCCAGGATGCTATTCGAGCCTCTAAAGAAAGAATGAGGGCGTCCGCCGACACACATTGGCGTCCCGCTCCAACCTTTTCCCCCGGCGACTTGTTGTGGCTCTCTGCTCGAAATATCAAGCTGCAGGCCAAGTCTACTAAGTTTGCACCGCGATACATCGGACCTTTTAAGGTTCTCAAGCGAATCAGCTCGGTGGTCTACCACCTGGCTCTTCCACCACATTTGGCCATCTCTGACGTCTTCCACGTGTCCCTTCTCAAACCTGTTCACATGGCCCGGTTCTCCGAGTCATCTGCCGGCTCATCAGACTTGTCTTCGGATGAGTTTGAGCTTAATGCCATTGTGGGATGCAGGATTGTGCGTGGCAAAAAATTTTATTTGGTGGACTGGAAGGGTCATGGTCCAGAGGCCCGGACCTGGGAGCCAGTAGAGAACATCCACGCTCTGCTTCTGATTGCAGCCTTTGAAGGTAGCAAGGCTCAGAGGGGGGGCCCTCGGAGGGGGGTAATGTTAGGCGTTGGGTTCCTGCAGCTGCACAGCAGGAACCCAGAGCCATGCAGCCAGCGGTCTCCCATTCCCCTCCGACCTCTCAGGGACCTGCACAGCAATCTCGGTGATCCAGACGCCCTGCTCAGACCAGCTCTCTGGGTCTGGTTGTTGCTGCCACCTCTGGACCAGCAATAGTAGTGCAGCCTGCTCTGCAGCAAGCCACTCCAAAGGCTAAGTCCTCTGGTCGCGCTACTGGGCATGCTCACGAGACGATCTCCCAGTGGAGATCGGGAGTCACGTGCTCAGGTCCTTCTCCTGATCTGATTGGTCCATCTCAGAGATCTGGAAGGCCCCGGAAGCGCACGACTATAAAAGACCCGCATGGCCGCTCAGCCATGCGCTAGTATAGACACTAGATGCTAGCTGGGTATATGATGATTGATGTATGGACTTGCAAATGACTCATTATGATTCCCCTCCCTCTGATATTACGTATGTGGACAGGGAACTAGTGTTTAGTGTAGTCAGCAGCAGTTGGGGCGTTCGCGGTAGCGACGCTGCATGCACGGTAGGTCAAGACAGACTTTGACCCAGAGTCTAGGGCCTAGTCCTGTGACCGATTACCATGTGTGCACACCGCTGAGTCCTGTGAGGTCAGCAGGCTCGGTATTCATGTATATGTTTAAAGCGTCTCTGTGATTCAACAAGCGTATGGTCTGCGCACAACGGGTGATGTTCAACCCGCATGCGTTATACCGCCATATAGCACGTCTGCCATTAGCTAGCAGCGGTGTAACACCTACTGCACGGTGGACCCCGGGCGGTGAACGCACTTATTATTATTTATTTATTTAGTGCGTTCCACCGTCCCTAACACACAAGAGTTGTTGTGCAATTTGTCCTGAGTACGCAGATACCCCATATATGGGGGAACCACTGATTGGGTGCATGGCAGAGATTGGAATGGAAGGAGCGCCGTTTTGGAATCCAGACTTTGATGGAATGGTCTGCGGGGGTCATGTTGTGTTTGCAGAGCCCCTGATATGCCTAAACAGCAGAACCCCCCCACAAATGATCCCATTTTGGAAACTAGACCCCCCAAGGAACTTATCTAGATATGTTGTGAGAACTTTGAACCCCCAAGTGTCTCACTAAAGTTTTTAACACAGAGCCGTGAACAAAAAATCATTTTTTTTCCACAAAAATGATTTTTTAGCCCGCAATTTTTTATTTTCACAAGGGAAACAGGAAAAATTCGACCACAAAAGTTGTTGTTCAATTTGTCCTGAGTACACTGATGTTTGGGCGCATGGCAGAGCTCGGAAGGGAAGGAGCACTGTTTTACTTTTTCAAAGCAGAATTAGCTGGAATTGAGATCGGATGCCATGTCGCCTTTGGAGAGCTCCTTATGTGCCTAAACAGTGGAAATCCCCCAAATTCTAACTTCAAACCTTACCCCAACACACCCCTAACCCTAATCCCAACCCTAACCACAACCCTAACCCCAACACACCCCTAACCTCAACCCTAACCCCAACACACCCCTAAACCCAACCCTAACCATAACCCTAATCACAAACCTTTCCCTAACACACCCCTAATCCCCACCCTAACCGTAATCCCAACCGTAACATAATCCAAGCCCTAACCCCAACTCTAGCCCCAACCCTAACCCTAACTTTAGCCCCATCCCTAACCCTAATTGTAGCCCCAACCCTAACTTTAGCCCAGCTCACATTAGCCCAACTCTAACCCTAATGGGAAAATGGAAATTAATTAATTAATCCTTTTTTTATTTTATTATTTTTCCCTAACTAAGGGGTGATACAGCAGGGTTTGTTTTACAGTTATTTTTTATTTTGATCACTGTGATAGTGTCTATCACAGTGATTAAAATGAACCAATAGGAAATATCTCCTATCTCGGCGGGTACACTGCGCATGGGCCCGCCATTTTCTTACCGGAAGATGCTAGCGGCAGTGGGGGGAAGCAGGAGGACCCAGGGAAACCGGGAGGTACCGTGGGGGGATATGGAACCCTGTTGTGAACTCATTTTCTGGTTTACTTCTGGCTTCTGGTGAGGGTAGTGGAGCTGGCTGTGTTGACAGAGGAGGTGTGAGTTCTCCATCCGGGCTCCCTCTGGTGGTGACAGCAGGTAATGAAGCTGATCTAAATGGCAGAGACCTGCCACCTGAGGAGGAGGGCTCTGAGTGGACATCAGGAGTCTCTGACTGAATTTAAGACAGCCGACTCCCTAATTTTGTGCTGGTGATTTTTTCCTGCCCTGAGGTTCTGGTTTCCAGTTCTGTTCCTGCCTTCTCAAGCTAAGTGTTCTCTGCTATTTTTTCACATGAGATTTGGTCTGGTTTACTCAGTTTTTGTGGTCAGCCAGCCCCTGTTGGGGCTGTGCTGAATTTCCATTCTTATGTCTCTGTTTATGCCAGTTTGCTTTTTGTCCCTGATCAGATTGGTCTCTTTTTGCTCTGTCTTCAGAATATACCAGAGTGCTAATATAGGGAATTGAAGTCTAGCGACTTCAGGGTTTTTGTTATCAGAAAGTGTTGGACATTTTTTGGCAGGGTTTTGTGCGTGATTGCTGACAGCATCTTTCCTTTCCTGTCCTTTCTAGTTAGTGTGGGCCCCATCGTTTGCTCAGCCTATTTTTCTATCTGTGTTTGTGTTTTCATCTTGTCTCATCGACAATACATGTTTGGGGGCTGTCTATTGCTTTGGGGTCTGCTCTGGGGCAGTTTAGACTTCCCCTTTTCTTGCTTTAGGCTTATTTAGTTCTCCGGCTGTGACGAGGCGTCTAGGATCATCGTAGGTATGCTCCACGGCTACTGCTAGTTGTGTGGATAGGATCAGGGGTCTGAAATCCGCTTAGTTACCAACCTCTCTGGTTTTCTGGGGCTTAGCTTGTTTTTGTTTTTCCTCCTCGGTGACTCATTCATAACAGAACCCTATTTTTCTCTCCTCTGATGTGGGATCACAAACCGGGGGAAGAATCTTGAGGAGATCATTTGCATATTCCCAGTGCCTTCTG
Organism: Dendrobates tinctorius; assembly: GCF_039654945.1. Lineage (NCBI taxonomy): Eukaryota > Metazoa > Chordata > Amphibia > Anura > Dendrobatidae > Dendrobates > Dendrobates tinctorius. The sequence continues at coordinate 55,764,058 of NW_027361683.1, read as the reverse complement.
GGATAAGTGAAGAGTCTCCGCGAAGCTCAACGATCACTGGGTTTTGACCGTTGCAGCTGAAAAGAGGAAATCGGAAAACCGGGGGAAGACTCTTGAGGCGATCATTTGCATATTCCCAGTGCCTTCTGGGATAAGTGAAGAGTCTCCGCGAGCTCAATGATCACTGGGCTTTGGCTCAACTTTAATCGTTTTTAAGAAATCTCAATATGGAAGAGGCCAGAAGCCATTTGGTGAGCTGCATTTCTTGCTACATGTTCACAGACTTACCAGTGGAAAAGCCAAACTTCACATGCCACAAATGCAAGCTTGTGTCCCTGTTGGAGGAAAAGTTGCAAAATCTCGAAGAGAGGTTAGCTACGTTGAAGATCATTAAGGAAGGTGAAGAGTTCTTGGACAGAGCAGAATTATCTCTTCATGTTACAGAAAGAGAAGAAATTCGAAGTGCACCTGAAGAAACAGAGGAATGGAGACATGTGACCCAGAGAAGCAGGAGGATCAGGAGGCAGTCAGCACCTATACTGCTCAGGAACCAGTACCAGGCTCTTACGCAGGAAAACGATGAAGAAATACATCAGGATAAGACTTTGCCAACAAACAGCAACCTTGTACGCCTTCAGAGTCCTCCTGGATGGAGAAAGAAAAATGTTGTGAAGAAGAAACGGAGAGTGGTGGTCATGGGGGATTCCCTGTTGAGAGGAACAGAGGCCACTATCTGCAGACCGGATATAACTTCAAGAGAAATGTGCTGTATTCCAGGTGCAAAAATTAAAGATGTGTCTGACAGGATATCAGGACTCTTCAGACCTACAGATGACTACCCATTCCTGCTACTACATGTGGGGACAAATGACACCGCAAGAAATGACCTGGAAACCATCTGCAGAGACTTTGAAGACTTAGGCAAGAAAGTGAAAGAACTGGGAGCGCAAGTGGTCTTCTCTTCCATCCTCCCAGTGGATGGCCATGGAACAAGGAGGTGGAATAAGATTCTGCAGGTGAACAACTGGCTACATCGATGGTGCCGTCAGCAACGATTTGGATTTCTGGATCACGGAGTGAATTACTTATACGATGGACTACTTGCTAGAGATGGGGTGCACCTTACGAAGACTGGAAAGCATGTATTTGGAAGTCACCTTGCTACACTTGTAAGGAGAGCTTTAAACTAGAACAACATGGGAAGGGAAGCAAAAGACTAGAAAAAGCCATACACCTGACAAATGGTATTGAGAACTCTGCTATTAGAAGTGGAAAGGAAGAGCAAAGACAAAAGAATCAAATTAATAAAAATATTGGAGAAAGAGAAACCTATCACAAACTAAAATGTTTCTATACTAATGCACAAAGCATGGGCAACAAACAAGGAGAATTGGAACTACTAACACAGGAAAAGAAATATGATGTCATTGGAATCACTGAAACTTGGTGGGACAATACACATGATTGGAATACAAGACTAGAAGGATACAACTTATTTGCAAGAAACAGACTTGATAAACGAGGAGGAGGTGTCGCATTGTATGTTAGAAACGTGTATATCTGCACAGAGATTGAAGCTACAGAGACTGGGAGTTCTGTGGAAACTGGGTAAGAATACAAGGACAGAACAATGGAAAGGACACCATTGTAGGCATTTACTACAGGCCACCTGTGCAAGCTGAAGATATGGATGAACTCTTTATGCATTAAATGGCCAAGTTCTCCAAAAAATATGACATAGTTGTCATGGGAGATTTCAACTATCCAGACATTTGTTGGGAATCTCTCTCAGGCAAAACTAACAGATCAAGGAAATTCTTATCCTCTCTTGCTGACAATTTTATCTTCCAAAAGGTAGGGGAGAAAACAAGGGGAACTGCTACCTTGGATCTAATCCTTATAAACAGGGAGGAAATGGTTGAGGAGGTAAAAGTGTCTGGGACCCTAGGAGGTAGCGACCATGCTATTTTAGAATTTTGGATAACTAGAGGAGGAAGACCTGTGAAGACTCAGACGTCAAGGTTAGATTTCAGAAAGGCAGATTTTAAGGGATTCAGAAAGAGAATTGGAGGATCCAATGGCTGGATATCCTTAAAGACAAAAATGTCCAGGAAGGATTGGAAATCTTGAAAAATGACATTCTCAAAGCACAATTGTTAACAATTCCGAAAAGAGGGAAGAATATGAAGCATTTAAGGAAACCAGGATGGATGAACACAGAACTTAAGCACATGCTAAAAAGGAAGAAAGAAATGTTTATAAAATGGAAAGAGGGAGGCATATCTAAAGAAGATTATAAGGCTGTCTGCAGAAACTGTAGGGCACAAATCAGATTAACTAAAGCTGAAAATGAATTGAGGCTTGCAAGAGATGTCAAAAGCAATAATAAAGGATTTTGGGGATATGTCAAAAGTAAAAGAAAAGTCAAAGATGCTATAGGATTTTTACAGGAGGAAAATGATGAAATGGTAAGACAGGATGCTGAGAAGGCTAAACTTTTAAATTCCTATTTTGCATCTGTTTTCTCTCAGAAAGGAAATGTAACATCAACTGTTCTTCACTGTCCTATTAAGGGAATAGAAGAATCCAGGATATGTATAAACAGAAAGATAGTGAGGAAACACTTAGCTAACCTAAATGAATTCAAGTCTCCAGGTCCAGATGAATTACACCCCAGAGTACTGAAGGAGATAGCAGAAGAAATTTTTGAACCCCTCTCCATAATCTTTGAAAATTCTTGGAGAACAGGAGAAGTGCCAGAAGACTGGAGAAGAGCAAATGTTGTTCCTATCTTCAAAAAGGGGAAGAAGGTGGACCCAGGCAACTATAGGCCGGTGAGTCTGACTTCTATACCAGGAAAGATCTTTGAACAAATAATTAAACAACATGTATGTCAGTACCTGGATAAGAATGAAGTGATTAAACAGAGTCAGCATGGGTTTGTAACTAATAAGTCATGTCAGACTAACTTAATTTCCTTCTATGACGGAATCACTGATTGGGTGGATCAAGGAAATGCTGTAGATATAGTATATCTTGACTTCAGCAAAGCATTTGACAAAGTCTCTCATACAATCCTTATTGAAAAAATGACTAAGTATGGAATGGACAAGGCAACTGTTAGGTGGATTCATAACTGGCTTAGTGATCGGACCCAAAGAGTGGTCGTAAATGGCTGCACATCCAGTTGGAAGAATGTCTCAAGTGGGGTACCACAGGGCTCGGTCCTGGGCCCTGTATTGTTCAACATCTTTATCAACGATTTAGATGAAGGAATTGAGGGTAAACTGATTAAATTTGCTGATGACACAAAGCTAGGAGGGATAGCTAATACTAGAGAAGAGAGAGAGGATTCAAAAAGATATAAATAAACTGGAGAAGTGGGCAGCAACTAACAGAATGGTTTTTAACAGGGAGAAATGCAAAGTACTACATCTGGGCAATAAAAATGAAAAAGCATATACAGAATGGGAGGAATAGGGCTAAGCGACAGCACATGTGAAAAAGACTTGGGTATACTAATAGATCACAGACTGAATATGAGTCAACATTGTGATGCAGCAGCAAAAAAGGAAAATGCAATTCTAGGATGTATTAACAGAAGCATACAGTCTAGATCACATGAAGTCATTATTTCCCTCTACTCCTCTTTGGGCAGACCTCATCTGGAATATTGTGTCCAGTTTTGGGCACCCCATTTAAAAAAAGACATCAACAAACTGGAGCAAGTTCAGAAAAGAGCAACCAGAATGGTGACCGGTCTGAAAACCCTGTCTTATGAGGAAAGGTTGCAGGATTTGGGAATGTTTAGTTTGCGAAAGAGAAGACTGAGAGGAGACTTAATAGCGGTCTACAAATATCTAAAGGGCTGTCACATTGTAGAAGGATCAACTTTATTCTCATTTGCACAAGGAAAGACTAGAAGCAATGGGATGAAACTGAATGGGAGGATACACAGATTAGATATTAGAAAAAACTTTTTGACAGTTAGAGTGATCAATGAGTGGAACAGGCTGCCACGGGAAGTGGTGAGTTCTCCTCCAATGGAAGTCTTCAAACAGAGGCTGGACAGACAACAGACATCTGACTGGGATGATTTAGCGAATCCTGCTTTGAGCAGGGGGTTGGACCAGATGGCCCAGGAGGTCCCTTCCAGCTCTACGATTCTATGATTCTATCACATCAGAGGAAAGAAATTGAATGGCAAATCAGACTTTTTTTTGCGGCCTCCATTATACCGTTAAAATACGGTATACAGTTAATAACAGAGATTTCAACCCAGGGGTCGGTGTTATGAATGGGTCACCGAGGAGGATAGCAGGCCCAGGCTAAACCACAGAAAACCAGAGAGGTTGGTAACTAAGCGGATTTCAGACCCCTGATCCTGTCCACACAACTAGCAGTAGCCGCGGAGCGTACCTACGATGATCCTAGACGCCTCGGCATAGCCGGTGAGCTAACCAAGCCTAGGGGAAATCAAAACTGCCTCGGAGCAGACCCCAAAGGAATAGATAGCCCCCAAACATATATTGTCGGTGAGACAAGATGAAAGCACAAAGTTTGGACATTGGGGCTTTTCAAAAAACGCTATAGGCGGGCGGGAAGGAAACATAAGAGAGCCAAGATACCGGCTCCGCCTAAACAAAAGGAAGAAGACTTGTTAAATTGTCCAGTTTGGAATCTGTCAAGTCACATTCTTTCTTCAGAACAAATAGAAATCCTTTCTAAGGGACTAGGATTCTGTCCCACCAATTAATTTAATACTTTCAAGACATTGTTAGATGTCAATAAAGTGGCACGTAATTTCACTCCCAAATCCCATTATGCAGAATCTAATGATTCTAATATTAACCAAACTACTTTGTCCCTTTATGATTCTGACATTAATAAAATCACTCCTTTTGTTGAACTATTGCGAACCGCAGAATTGAGACAATTAGAATCAGAATCCAGAACATACGATAAACTGATGGAGTTTTTAAAACCCAAAACCCATTTTTTTATTCTCTGCAGTCATGCCCGAAAATACTAGCTACTTTTCAGGAGCTGACTGAGAAGGACCTGATTGCATTGGATCAAAATTATAATACTGGGAAAAACAATCTTAATAAAAATCAAATTACAGCATTAAACCATCTAAAAAATAACAGGGATTTAATTATTCAAAAGGCTGATAAAGGGGGGGGGGGGTATAGTGGTTTTGGATGCAGCATTATATTTTAAAGAAAATACAATACTTCTGGAGGATTCAAACACCTACATTTCCTTGCCTGATGATCTAACACCATTCTTTAAAGAGAAGCTTAAAAAACTTCTAGAAGAAGGAATAAAAGAGGGAATATACAATAAAAAAACTATGGACTATTTGTTAGAAGATTTTCCCATTATTCCAATATATCATGCGCTTCCCAAAATCCACAAAAATATCTTTCCTCCCCCGTTCGGACCTATAATTTTGGGGATTTGGTCATTAAACGAAAGACTGGGAGAATGGGTGGATTTTCATTTGCAACCACTTGTTAGGCAGCTACCAGGGTATATTAGAGACACTAAAGCCCTTATCACAGATATAACTGAACTTTCCTGGAATTCCAACTATTCTTGGTTGACATGTGACATAGTGGCACTATATCCATCTATTCCCCACCACATTGCTTTGGAAACATTACAAAGCTACATGTCAAAACACAGCTCATACCCTGTAAATTTGGGAAATTTTTTGCTGTCAGCCATATATTATCTATTGACGCACAACTATTTCAAATTTGATTGCCAATTTTACTTACAGAAACGGGGAGTTAGTATGGGGGGGAAATTTTCCTCCTCGCTAGCCAATTTGGTAGTGGCAGTTTTTGAGGAAAAATTTATCTTTGATGAAAACAATATTTTCAAAGATAAAATTTATTTTTATGGACGGTATATATGGGTCACCCCCCCAGGGCTGGTGGGGTACTCGGTACCGAGCCCGTAGGCTTCAATGGGGGTTGTCACGGTAGTTGTGACCCGGTCCGTGGCCCTGGGCGCCCTTTTGTAAAAGGAAAGTTATGAAGCATGTGGATGGTGGATTATGATTGATGAGTAAATGATTTGTGACGCCACCTGTGGTGTTCGGCAATGAAGATGTTAAGCCGACGCTGCAGACAGATCCTCTGGGACAGATGGTGTGGTGAAGCAAAGATGTTATAACCCTCCACAGGCAGGGTTGTAGTCCCAGGGCAGTATAGATGAAGAGATAGTGAGGAGGGGAGAATGATGCATCAAAGATGTAGCAGTGTTGAGTGTGTTGGCGCAGGAATAACTGCAGGACACCTGGGCATGTAGTTCCAAAGCTTTACTCACAGTCTGTTGTGGTACAGGGGCCCGCATCAGTGCCGTGTCCTCCAGGTCAGGGGCTCAGCCAACCTCCAGGCAAGATGAAGTTCTCCGTTCCAACACTCCGCCAACATATGCCTTTCCTAAACGTCTCCTCCTTAGTGCTCTTAATGAAGTACTCACAGTACTGAGTTACACTGGAGTTCCTCCTTACTGATGTTCGTATGAACTCTACTTGTATGGCAGACAGCTGTAGCCTGCTTCGGGGACGCTTTGCTTCTTAGTCCCGGCTCACTATCGTTGCTGTTGTGCCCCCAAGCCTTGTGTGGGAATAAAGTGGTGACAACTTCTATTCCTCCGGTGTCTGCTGCAGGACCATTAGTATCCATACAACCTCGGGGACCGGACCCCGGCCTTGCGCTTAGAACTTGGGAAGGGTTCTAACCCCAATCCTTAGTTCTCTTCTACTCCTTACGTTCCGTACAAATCTTTCTTTCTGATGGAGAATCATGCTTTTTTTCAATGTCCCTTTCCTGTGCCAGCGGACCCAGGACACTGAGGTCGGCTGCAGCACTGCCTTCATCCATCCCACTCCGGGGATCTCCTCAGATCAACTAACTACTGAATCCTATCCTCTCCCGCTCTTTGTTGCAGACTAAACTCCACCCACCTCCCAGCACGCTTCGTGTTCCAAGCAGGGAGCCACCAAAGGGTGCTTTGCTACACTACTATGTTGTGTGGGATGCAGGTGTTGGGGGGTGGTCAGGTGTCTCCTCCTTACCTGGATGGTGGGGTACCACACCTCAGGAGGAGGTGCAGTACCTCTGTGGCGACTGAACCCTCAGGGGCGCCACATATACTGTAGATGACCAGATTTTTATCTGGAAAGGTAGTGACACGGAAGTTACAAACTTTGTTAATTATCTGAATGATAATCCTTTCGATTTGTCTTTCACTTTCTGCCACGAAAAAAATTAAATTAACTATCTTGATGTAACTTTAGTGGACAATGATGAGACCACTGAAATTCATCCATATAGAAAAGAAACTGACTCAAATTCCATCTTAGAGGCCTCATCATATCACCCAGTACATGTAACTAAGAATATACCTGTAGGACAACTGATTAGGGTTAAGAGAAATTGTTCTAGACCTGAATCATTTGAAACAGAAGCGGAAAAAACTCTATCTAGGTTGCAATCTAGGGGATATCCTAATTGGAGCTTACAAAGGGCAAAAAAAATTGTTGAAAAAATGGACAGGAAAGTACTTTTAAAATCTAACAAAAATAAAGGTGCACAATTTTCAGGAAGACAATGTGGCAATATAGTTTTCTCCACAGAATTCTCTCCACAGTATCACACCATCACAAATATTATTAAGAAATATGTGCCACTATTATACAAGGATAAAAAACTCTGCAATGTCCTACAGAATAACAGAGTTCAATATATAGCCAAGCAGGCTCCTACTTTGGCGGATAAATTATCCCCTAGTATGGTAACCAGTAATACTTTTTCACAAAATTCTACATGGCTCTCATATAGGGGATTTTTTAAATGCTGCCACAGTTGCTGCATCTCTTGTTCTTATGCACTTAAAAGTAAGTCTTTCACATCGGTACAAACTGGAAACTCTTATCCCATTCATAGTTTTATAAACTGTATTACTCCCGGTGTCATATATTTAATTCAGAGCATGGACTGTGAGGTGCAGTATGTAGGTTGCACTATTACTCCCTTAAAGAAACGCATTAGAAGACATCTGTCCGACACTACTAATCCTGATGCATTGAATGTCTCTGCGGTGTCCAAGCATTTCATTAATTGTCATAACCGAGACCTCACCCATTTCAGATTTATTGGCATAGAAAAAATAAAAAAATCAGTAAGAGGTGGAAATTTTCTGAGAAAAACCCTCAATCGGGAATCTTACTGGATATTTAAATTATGTACAAGAGTCCCAACAGGTCTGAACACCAGACAAGATTTGATCATGCAGTACAAGTAAAATAATACCGGCAAAATAATTGTTTTTGTTGTGTCATGCATGTATTTAACTGTTTAGAAACAGATGTGTATAGTCCTCTTATATATTCTTTTAATGTATTCTCTTTTTGGCATTGCATATAAAGTAAATCATTTTGAGAGGGGTTTTTTTGTGTGTGGGTTTTTTTTGTGGGTTTTTTTCTTTTGTGTGGGTTTTTTTCTATTTTTTCCTCTTTCTCTCTCTTTTTAACTTGTCTTCATCCTTGAGGTTGGGTGTGGATAATTGGATACATCAATTAAACATGCTAATGAGGACATTGCCTACCACCTCCTCACTCCTGTCTGGAGACTTTTAAAATGTCACATTTTGTCAGAATTTGTAATCCATGATTAAGACTCTTTTGAGTTGAAACGCATTGGATTTTTTACCATCCACTGGGGTATCCACTACCAGTAGCATGTTCTTTTAACCCTGCTGTACTGTTCGGGTCAGTATGACCCAAAATGATTTTTGAGACCCTGCAGATTTTTTTTAATGAGGATTTGAAACTAGTGGTTCCTTGACTTCTCCTCATTTGTGGAGCTCTACATTTTTTTTTTTTGTTTGTTTTTTTTTTTGTTTACTTTTTGCTACACGCTGATTGTTACACTTGTACTGTTCGGGTCAATATGACCCGATAGCATTTTATACTGTTCTACAGGTCTCTGATTATTTCTGACTGCAAAAGTTATGTTTTTTTATGTGTACTTCTCCTCAAAATGGTGGTGGTCTCACTGTTTTTATCAGTAAGAAAGTCATTATCTAGTCTGTTTGTGAGAGAGGAGAATGGTTTCATGAAATTTCTAGAGTACTGCGGTTTGATTCTAAAACAGATAGAATGGAAAGAAGAGCTAAAGATAAACTAGCCCGTTTTAGAAATGTTTGGAATCAATGGGTAGAGATTCTACCAAAATTGTATAATAGTGGTGAAACTGTAACTGTTGAAGAGCAACTGGTGGCATTCCGAGGTAGGTGCCCATTTAGACAATATATACCAAGTAAGCCAGCAAAATATGGCATCAAGATCTGGACACTTTGCGACAGCAAAAGTTCATATGCTCTAAATGTTCAAGTGTATAGAGGAAAAACCCCTGATGAAAGACCTGAAAAAAATCAGGGTATGCGTGTTGTTCTCGATTTGACTCATGGACTAAAAGGACAAAATGTCACATGTGACAACTTTTTTACATCCCATCAACTAGGCCAGATGTTGAAGAAAAAACAACTTACCATGCTGGGTACTATGAGAAAAAACAAACCTGAACTACTGCAAGGTATCCTTAGCAAGAGAGAGGTGTACAGTTCTACTTTTTATTTTTCTGGAAATACAACTGTTGTTTCTTATGTTCCAAAATAAAACAAACAGGTAATTCTAATGAGCACAATGCACCATGACAATGCCGTAAGTGATAGAGAAGACAGAAAGCCTGACATTATTTTGGATTATAATGCCACAAAGGGAGCAGTTGATACTTTAGACCAAGCAATATCAACATATACATGCAAACGCAAAACCAATCGGTGGCCAATGATTTTATTTTATAACATACTGGACGTTTCTGCATACAATACATTTGTCTTATGGAGAGAAATCGACCCCGATTGGAACCGGAATAAGCTGCATAAAAGAAGATTATTTCTTGAGGAATTGGGAAAATCCCTGGTGAGGCCATATATTGAGAGCAGAAAAGTGACCCCCAGAAGTGATGGAGCAACAGCCATTGTAAAAAGTGTCCAGCATGCTCAAGAAAGAGATTCCACATCCACGGCCTTCACCAGCACAGCTACCAGCAGCACAGCTACCAGCAAAAAAAGGAAGAGATGTAGCTTCTGTCCATCTTCCTGTGACAATAAGACTAATCTGACATGTGCTGGATGTTCAAAATATCTGTGTAAAGAACATGTGTCGCTAAGGGGAAGCACGCAGTGTGGGGTACAGCACGCAAGCATCCCATAAGCAAAGCATCACAGAAGATAAGCATCCAGCAAAACGGCAGTTATACATGGCATGGAATTAACATTCATCTTCTCTCTTCACACAGGTAATCAACTGAGCCACCCTGCGTGTATTTACTCCATTCACTGCCAGCAAGCAGCCTGAATGATACAACTTCCCACCTCTGCTGCCTCTATTTCTCTGCTGTAATATATCCAAATGGTAATCAACTGAGCCACCCTGCATGTATTTACTCCATTCACTGCCAGCAAGCAGCCTGAATGATACAACTTCCCACCTCTGCTGCCTCTATTTCTCTGCTGTAATATATCCAAATGGTAATCAACTGAGCCACCCTGCATGTATTTACTCCATTCACTGCCAGCAAGCAGCCTGAATGATACAACTTCCCACCTCTGCTGCCTCTATTTCTCTGCTGTAATATATCCAAATGGTAATCAACTGAGCCACCCTGCATGTATTTACTCCATTCACTGCCAGCAAGCAGCCTGAATGATACAACTTCCCACCTCTGCTGCCTCTATTTCTCTGCTGTAATATATCCAAATGGTACAACTCCATACTTCTGCTGCTTGACCATTTTGCTGCATATTTAAATGTGCTTGCTAAAGCTTTGGTATAATTCATTTGTTGCACTGTATGTAATACTTACTGCTTTAGATCTGTGACTGGGGCCTTTCTAGATCTTATCAGGTGGAAGGTGCTATAGCATTTTGCCACATCTTGGTCTAGTGCCTTTGATCATCTAACCATCCCCTGGTGTGCTGGCCCCAGCTGCCAAATTATACCCAACCATCTCCCACAATCCCTCTCTCCTGACCCTGTAGTGTGGCCTATATATGTAGTAGTTGCTAAGGGGAAGCACGCAGTGTGGGGTACAGCACGCAAGCATCCCATAAGCAAAGCATCACAGAAGATAAGCATCCAGCAAAACGGCAGTTAAAGCATCACAGAAGATAAGCATCCAGCAAAACGGCAGTTATACATGGCAGTTAGTCAGGGCAGGAGTCAGGTAACCCACACCTTGCCTTCCCCTTTAACCATGTGCTTTATTTTTATCCAACTGTGTTCCCTTGCCATCCACATTCATCACCCTATCCCCCCTCCATCACGACTCATACACATCAGCCCCTCTATTCTTCCCTCTCCCATGTACAGCTCCCACACACTCCTCACCTTCCTGAGAAACCTCAGCCCATCTTGCCCAAACACATCGCAGAAAAAAACTACTTACAATTCCAACAACTATTGGCTCTTTATCTTCCTTCTCCTACTGATTTCAGGGGACATCTCCCCCAACCCTGGTCCACCATCCCCCAACCTCGACCCCTACCCTACCTCATATCGAAACCACAATAATCTGATTAACATTACTTGCACTCCCTCATCTCAATCTTTTAATTGTGCCCTCTGGAATCCACGGTCTGCTTGTAACAAGCTTCCTTTCCTACACAACTACTTTCTGAACAACTCTCTTAATTTGTTGGCCCTCACTGAAACCTGGATTCACGATTCTGACACTGTCTCTCCTGCTGCCATTTCCTACGGTGGCTTACAATTCTCTCACTCCCCGAGACCCACAAACAGACCTGGTGGTGGAGTTGGCATACTCCTGTCCCCACAATGCACTTTCCAGGTCATCCCCCCAGTCCCATCACTCTTATTCCCTTCTTTTGAGGTCCACACCATCAGGCTCTTCCGTCCCCTCTCCCTCAGGGTAGCGGTCATATACCGGCCCCCAGGCTCACCCACCCTCTTCCTTGACCACTTTTCAGCCTGGCTGCCACACTTCATGTCCTCAGAACTACCAACCCTCATCCTGGGAGACTTCAACATCCCCATTAACAGCCCTAATTCCACATCGGCATCCCAGCTTCTATCACTAACCACCTCTCTAGGCCTCTCACAGCTTTCAACCTCTGAGACACATAAGGACGGTAACACCCTTGATCTGGTCTTCTGCCGGCTCTGTTCAATCTCCCACCTAAACAACTCACCGCTTCCACTCTCTGACCACAACATTCTCTCCTTCACGCTCACAAATCCTCGCCCACCCCAGCTCATTCCTACCTACCACACAGTCAGAAATCTACAAGCTATTAACCCTCAGACACTTTCAGATTCCCTACACTCATCTCTGTCCCCAATCTCCTCTCTTTCCTGTCCTAATCTGGCTGTTCATCACTACAATGACACTCTTAGAAGCACCCTTGACCAAGTAGCTCCCCTCACCCTCAGAACCTCCAAACACAGAGTAAAACAGCCCTGGCTCACATCGCAAACTCAACTTCTCCAGCGATGCTCCAGGAGTGCTGAACGCCTATGGAGAAAAACCCGCACACCAGAAGACTTCATCCACTTCAAATTTATGTTAAGAACCTATAACGCTGCCCTTCACCTTGCCAAACAGACCTACTTAACCACCCTGATCTCCTTACTAGCCAACAACCCCAAGAAACTTTTTGACACTTTTCACTCCCTCCTCAGGCCAAAAGCACAAGCCCCTATCACAGACATTTGTGCTGATGACCTGGCCTCCCACTTTACAGAAAAAATAGATAATATCCGTCAAGAAATCTGCTCCCAATCACCAAGTGCTGTGACTCCCATCCCTTCCTACATCTGCCCTGGCTCACTCTCCACATTTGATCCCATAACAGAAGAAGAAGTCTCCAGACTCCTCTCTTCTTCTCGTCCGACTACATGCACTACCGACCCCATTCCCTCACATCTCCTCCAGTCTCTCTCTCCAGTCGTCACAACCCACCTAACTACAATCTTTAATCTCTCCCTCTCCTCGGGCATTTTCCCATCCTCCTTCAAACACGCCATCGTTACTCCACTACTAAAGAAACCTGCTCTCGACCCATCCTGCACAAACAACTACAGACCAGTCTCCAATCTCCCCTTCATCTCTAAACTTTTGGAACGCCTAGTTTACTCCCGCCTTACCCGTTACCTCTCCATTCACTCCCTTCTAGACCCTTCACAGTCCGGCTTCCGCCCCCTACATTCGACTGAAACTGCACTCATCAAAGTGACCAATGACCTTCTGACAGCAAAACGTAACGGTGACCACTCTCTGCTCATTCTTCTTGACCTATCTGCAGCTTTCGACACTGTTGACCACCATCTCCTACTCTCTAGGCTCCAGTCACTAGGCATTAAGGACACTGCACTCTCCTGGTTCTCTTCCTATCTCTCTGACCGCTCCTTCAGTGTTTTGTTCTCTGGCTCCACGTCATCTCCTCTTCCTCTTGCTGTCGGGGTACCTCAGGGCTCAGTCCTTGGCCCCCTTCTTTTCTCTCTCTACACGGCCCCAATTGGACAGACCATCAGCAGATTTGGCTTTCAGTACCATCTTTATGCTGATGACACACAACTATACACGTCTTCCCCCGACCTTACCCCCGCTGTACTACAGAACGCCAGTGACTGTCTGTCCGCAGTCTCCAATATCATGTCCGCTCTCTATCTGAAACTCAACCTCTCCAAAACTGAGCTTCTTCTGCTCCCGCCGTCTACTAACCTCCCTAAATCTGACATTTCCTTCTCCGTGGGTGGTATCACAATAACACCCCGGCAGCAGGTGCGCTGTCTGGGTGTTATGTTTGACACCAATCTCTCCTTTACATCCCATATACAATCCCTTGCCTGCTCTTGCCGCTTACACCTAAAGAACATCTCTAGAATCCGCCCTTTTCTCACTATGGAAACAACAAAAACCCTCACTGTTGCATTGATCCACTCTCGCCTGGATTACTGCAACGCTCTATTAATTGGCCTCCCCGTCACTCGACTATCCACTCTCCAGTCCATACTCAATGCAGCAGCCAGGATCGTCCATCTGGGTAATCGGTACTCGGACGCGTCCGCTCTTCGCCAGTCCTTACATTGGCTGCCCATTCATTATAGGATCCAATTCAAAGTACTTGTTCTCACCCACAAAGCTCTCCACAGTGCGGCACCCCCTTACATCTCTTCTCTCATTTCTGTCTATCGGCCTAGCTGATCGCTGCGCTCTGCAAACGACTTTCGACTAACCTCTGCACTAATCCGTACCTCCCACTCCCGACTCCAAGACTTCTCCCGTGCTGCTCCTATCCTCTGGAATGCTCTACCCCAAGAAATCAGGACTATCCACAATTTGCATAGTTTTAGGCGCTCCCTCAAAACACACCTGTTCAGAGCGGCCTATCACATTCACTAATCAAAGTCATTCTCTGTGTAAGTGTGCGTGCGTAGCCCATTCACTATCTCCATCCATCCTTCACTCCTGCAAGATGGCTGGACCTTCATTGTAAATACACCATTGTAAATACACACCTGTACTCTGTATCTCCCTCACCTCATTGTAGATTGTACGCTCTCACGAGCAGGGTCGTCTTATTTCGTCTTATTTTGCTTTAATTATTGTATTGTTAGCGTTGTTACTTATGACTTGTGTTTTGAAACTGTTAAACTGTAAAGCGCTGCAGAATATGTTGGCGCTATATAAATAAAGATTATTATTATTATTATTATTATTATTATTATTATGTGTCTTATTATTGTGTTAAGTGTAAAAACGCATGAACATGTTCAGTTATTTCTTTTTTCTTTCTAAAAAGGTTGAAGTTTTTATGATTTTTCATTTGTTGATTTATAAAATTTGTTTTCAAAAAGTTAAATTTCATGTTTAAGTAATAGTAATGTAAAGCTTCTTTGTTATTTGTGTGCAGAATGTCAATAATCGAAGATAATTGCAAAAAGCCTGTGTAACCTTTTTATGAAAAAAAATAAATAATTAAGCTTGAATTTAAATTTTTCATTTGTTTATGATCAACCATGTTCACATACAGTATTTTAATGAAAAAAGTATTCAAATAAAACAATTAGAGTAGCTAAAAATCAAGAATTAATAGGTCGGGTCATATTGACCCGGGAACAGTACAAGTGTATAGCAAATGCGAACAGAACAGCAGGGTTAACGAAAAGAAATAAAGGTATATTTTTTATAACTACCTTCCTGCCTGAGATCGCTGGAGATTACTGTGTGTTTGGACAAAGGAATAGATAGCCCCTAAACATATATTGTCGGTGAGACAAGATGAAAACACAAAGGCAGACGGAAAAATAGACTGAGCAAACGATGGGGCTCACACTGACTAGACAGGACAGGAAAGGAAAGACACTGTCTGCAATCACGCAAAACACCCTGCAAAAGTCCAACACGTCTGATGCACAAAAACACTGAAGTCGCACGACTTCGCCACCACTATATCAGCACTCTGGTGTATTCTGTAAGCAAAGCAAAAAGAGACCAATATAACAGGGGACAAAACAAACTGGCACAAGCAGTAACATATGGGCGGTGATTCAGCACAGCCCCAGCCGGAGCTGGCTGACCCGCACAAAGCAGAGATAGACAAAACCAGATCAAATGCAAACAGAGTAGCAAATGAACCACTTAGCTGAACATGCAGGGAAAGAGCAGGAGACATCAGACCTCAGGAGGCTCAGGAAGAAAATCACCACCAGGGATAGAGGGAGTCGGCTGTCTTAAATCCCAATCTGAAACCCCAGATCTCCAATCGTCTTCCTCATTATCAGGTGGCAAGCCTCTGTCAATCAGATCAGCTCCACTACCTCCAGTAACCACCAGAGGGAGCCCAGAAAGAGAACTTGCAACCACTCTGTCAATCTGACCAGCTCCACTACCTTCAGTAATCACCAGAGGGAAGTCAGAGAGAGAATTCACAACAGTACCCTCCCTTGAGGAGGGGTCACCGAACCCTCATGCACGCCACCAGGCCGGTCAGGATGGGCCCAGAGAAAAGCACGAACCAATCTTTCGGCATGAATGTCAGAAGCAGAGACCCAAGAATTATCCTCCTGGCCATATCCCTTCCACTTGACCAAGTACTGGAGTTTCCGTCTAGCCAAACGAGAATCCAATATTTTCTCTACCTCATACTCCAAATTACCCTTAACCAATACAGGGTCAGGAGGCACCGGCATGGGAACTACTGGCTCTACAAACCTCTTCCACAAGGATTTATGGAACACGTTATGAATCTTAAATGTAACTGGAAGAGTCAAACGGAAAGAAACGGGATTAAGGATTTCCAAAATCTTATAAGGTCCAATGAATCTTGGCTTAAATTTTGGAGACGCAACCATCATAAGAATATTCTTTGAAGACAACCAAACCATATCACCCACTTTCAACCGGGGACCAATGGTCCTATGCCGGTTGGAAAACCGTTGGGCTTTTTCCTGAGAGTGGGACAACTTATCCACCACTTGGTCCAAAATCTGCTGCATTCTCTCTACCACAGAATCCACACTTGGGCAGGCCGAAGATTCCATCTGCCCTGAAGAAAATCGAGGATGAATCCCAAAGTTACAGAAAAAGGGCGACATCAAAGTGGCAGAACTAGCCCTATTGTTTAGCGCAAATTCGGCCAAGGGAAAAAAGGAGACCCAGTCATCCTGATCAGCAGATATGAAACATCTCAAATAGGATTCCAAAGTCTGGTTTGTTCTCTCAGTCTGCCCATTGGTCTGAGGATGAAATGCAGAGGAGAAAGATAACTGAATTCCCAGTTTGGAACAAAAAGCTCTCCAAAATCTGGAAACAAACTGGACTCCTCTGTCCGACACAATGTTCTCAGGAATCCCATGCAACCGAACCACCTGTTATAAAAACAAGGGTACCAGCTCAGAAGAAGATGGCAACTTTGGGAGTGGTACAAGATGGACCATCTTAGAAAATCTATCACAGATCACCCAGATAACAGTCATCCTCTGAGAGACAGGAAGATCAGAAATAAAATCCATTGAGATATGAGTCCATGGCCTCCTGGGCACCGGCAGGGGCATCAACAACCCACTAGAACGAGAACAGGGCTTGGACCGAGAACAAGTCCCACAGGACTGCACAAAATTCCTGACATCACGAGATAAGGCAGGCCACCAAAAAGACCGACTCCCCAAATCTCTGGTACCAAAAATACCTGGATGACCAGCCAACGCAGAGCAAAGAATTTCAGACATTACTCTTTTCTTCCACTGGTCAGGGACATACAATTTTCGATAGGGCATCGTTCAGGTTTGTCCTCATGAAATTCCTCCAGGGCTCCCTCCAACCAATGTCTCCACTCTTCAAATGCCCATTTCATGGCCAACAATTCCAGATTCCCCACATCATAGTTATGTTCAGATAGGGAGAATTTTCGAGAAAAGAAGGCACAGGGATTCATCTTAGAAGTCACCAGATCTCTTTGGGACAAAACGGCTCCTGCACCAATCTCAGAAGCATCTATCTCCACCTGAAATGGGAGTGAGGCACAGGTTGCCGTAGAACCGGAGCAGAAGTGAACCTCCGCTTAAGCTCCTGAAATGACAAAACTGCCTCTGGAGACCAATTCACCACATCAGCGCCCTTTTTGGTCAAATCAGTCAGTGGTTTAACAATACCAGAAAAATTACTTATAAATTTATGGTAGAAATTAGCAAAACCCAAAAACTTCTGGAGAGCCTTCAAAGAAGTGGGTTGAACCCAATCATAAATGGCCTGTATCTTGGTCGGGTCCATTTCAATAGCAGACGGAGACAAAATGAATCCCAAAAATGAAATCCTCTGTGCACCAAAGAGGCACTTCGATACCTTAACATACAGAGAATTTTCCCTCAAAATCCAAAACACAGTCCGGACATGTTCCACATGAGAATCCCAATCACTGGAAAAGATCAAAATATCATCCAGATAAATGATCAAAAACTCATCCACAAAGTCCCGGAAAATATCGTTCATAAAAGACTGGAAGACAGAAGGGGCATTAGTGAGCCCAAAAGGCATCACCAGGTAGTCAAAATGTCCCTCCGGAGTATTAAACGCCGTCTTCCATTCATCACCGTGCTTGATGCGAATAAGATTATATGCCCCCCCGAGGTCAAGCTTGGTAAACCAACAGGCACTTTTAACTCTGGAAATAAATCAGATATCAGGGGTAATGGGTACTGATTTTTTACAGTGATTTTGTTAAGGGAACGATAGTCAATACATGGCCTTAATGAACCCTCTTTCTTGGCCACAAAAAACCCCAGCACCTAAAGGTGAAGAGGATGGTCTAATATGACCCTTCTGCAATGACTCCTTGATATAAGAGCGCATGGCATCATGTTCGGGTACAGATAAGTTGAAAAGCCGACCCTTGGGAAATTTACACCCAGGCATTAACTCAACTGCACAGTCATAACTCCTATGAGAAGGCAAAGACGCAGACTTACTCTCACTGAATACATCAGAAAAATCAGCCAAATAGTCAGTAATATCATGAGACTGGGGAGAGGTGGAGAAAACAGGAGTGTCACTAAGAACACATTGACAACCCCAACTCACCACAGACTCAGATTTCCAATCTAAAACAGGATTATGAGTTTGCAACCAAGGGTAACCCAGAACAACAGTATCATGCAAATTATGCAACACCAAAAATTTACAATTTTCTTGGTGGTCCGGGGCGATCCGCATTATCACCTGGGTCTAAAACTGGGGTTTATTCTCCGCCAAAAGAGTAGCATCAATACCCCTCAAAGGGATAGGAGTCCACAGGGGTATCATGGGAAAACCACAACGTTTAGCAAAGTCCAAATCCATTAGATTCAAAGCTGCTCCTGAATCAACAGAAGCCTTAGCGGAAAATGTAGACAAGGAGCAGATCAGGGTAATCGCCAAAAGGAACTTAGGCTGTACACTGCCCACTACAAATGAGTGAGCAAAATGCTTTTCTCATTTAGGGCAGACAGCAATAGTATGAGAGGCGTCCCCACAGAAAAAACACAACTTATTACGCCTTCTAAACTCCTGACGTTGCGCCCTAGACGAAACCCTATCGCATTGCATGGGTTCAGAAGTTCGTTCGAAAGGCGGCAACGCCTCTCATGTAGTTTTACGCTCACGTAAACGCTGATCAATTTGAATGGCCAGTGACATAGAGTCGTCAAGACCAGAGGGAACAGGAAATCCCACCATAACATATTTTACGGTTTCTGCCAAACCCTTCCGAAAGAGAGCTGCTAGGGCATCGTCATTCCATTTAGTAAGGACTGCCCACTTTTGGAATTTTTGACAATATAACTCTGCAGAATCCTAACCCTGGTTCAATGCCAATCAGGTTTTCTCAGCTTGATCAATAGCATTAGGTTCAGCATACAACAATGCCAAGGCTTGAATAAACGGGTCCACATTAGCCAGAAAAGGATCTCCAGGTGTCAAAGAAAAGGCCCAATTCTGGGGATCGCCGCTCAGCAAGGAGATGACAATTTTAACTTGCTGCACAGAGCTCCCCGATGAGTTAGGTTTCAAAGCAAATAATAGTTAACAATTATTCTTAAAATTCAAAAATTTAGACCGATCCCAAAAAAAACACATCAGGAGTAGGGATTTTTGGTTCAACAGCAGATGATTGAGCGAGATAGGCAGAAATTCCCCGCCCTTCAGCAGCGAGCTGCTCAGCACGATCAGACAATTGCTTAGTCTCCATTTAGACAAAAAATATCTTCCTACAGCCCCAGAGAAAAAAAAAAAGAGGAAAAAATATATGTAAAAAAATCTGACACTTTTTTAAAAAAAATTCTTTCCTTCTTTAGAGTACCCTAGTGTCTACAGTTAGGCTGGTGATTCGGTTATGAATGGGTCACCAAGGAGGATAGCATGCCCAG
The DNA here is from genome assembly GCF_039654945.1 of Dendrobates tinctorius. Taxonomy (NCBI): domain Eukaryota; kingdom Metazoa; phylum Chordata; class Amphibia; order Anura; family Dendrobatidae; genus Dendrobates; species Dendrobates tinctorius. The sequence goes on along the minus strand of NW_027361683.1, from coordinate 55,744,074 downwards.
GCTAAACCACAGAAAACCAGAGAGGTTGGTAACTAAGAGTATTGCAGACCCCTGATCCTGTCCACACAACTAGCAGTAGCCGTGGAGCGTACCTACGATGATCCTAGACGCCTCAGCACAGCCGGAGACCTAACTAAGCCTAAAGCAAGAAAGGGGAATTCGAAACAGCCCCGGAGCAGACCCCAAAGGAATAGATAGCCCCCAAACATATATTGTCGGTGAGACAAGATGAAAACACAAACGCAGGCACACAAATAGACTGAGCAAATGATGGGGCCCACACTGACTAGACAGGACAGGAAAGGAAAGACACTGTCTGCAATCACGCAAAAAAACCTGCAAAAGTCCGACATGTCTGATGCACAAAAAACACTGAAGTTGCACGACTTCGCCACCACTATATCAGCACTCTGGTGTATTCTGAAAGCAAAGCAAAAAGAGACCAATATAACAGGGGACAAAACAAACTGGCACAAGCAGTAACATATGGGCGGTGATTCAGCACAGCCCCAGCCGGAGCTGGCTGACCCGCACAAAGCAGAGATAGACAAAACCAGGTCAAATGCAAACAGAGTAGCAAATGAACCACTTAGCTGAACATGCAGGGACAGAGCAGAAGACATCAGACCTCAGGAGGCACAGGAAGAAAATCATCAGCAGGGATAGAGGGAGTCGGCTGTCTTAAATCCCAATCTGAAACCCCAGATCTCCAATCGTCTTCCCTTCCTCATTATCAGGTGGAAAGCCTCTGTCAATCAGATCAGCTCCACTACCTCCAGTAACCACCAGAGGGAGCCCAGAAAGAGAACTCGCAACCCCTCTGTCAATCTGACCAGCTCCACTACCTTCAGTAATCACCAGAGGGAAGCGAGAGAGAGAATTCACAAAAGGTCGGTAAAAACCGACCCGAATAATGTTCTCTGGGGTCTCGACTACCCCCGGCAGCCGAGACCCCGGAGAAATTCAGACTCTGGTGGGCGCTATACACTTAACCCCTTTACTCCCAAGGGTGGTTTGCACGTTCATGACCGGTCCAATTTTTACAATTCTGACCACTGTCCATTTATGAGGTAATATCTCTGAAATGCTTAAATGGATCCCACTGATTCTGACATTGTTTTCTCGTGACATATTGTACTTCATGTTAGTGGTAAAATTTAATTCAAATAACTTGCATTTATTTGTGAAAAAATGGAAATATGGTGAAAATTTAGAAAATTTTGCAATTTTCCAACTTTGAATTTTTATGCCCTTAAATCACACAGATATGGCACGCAAAAAACGTAATAAGTAACATTTCATATATGTTTACTTTACATCGGCACAATTTTGTAAGTTTTTTCGTTAGGAAGTTATAAGGGTTAAAAGTTGACCAGCGATTTCTCATTTTTGCAACACCATTTTATTTTTAGGGACCACATCACATTTGAAGTCACTTTGAGGGGTCTATATGATAGAAAACACCCAAAAGTGACACCATTCTAAAAACCACACCTCTCAAGGTGCTCAAAATCACATTCAAGAAGTTTATTAATCCTTCAGGTGCTTCATAGGAATTTTTTGAATGTTTAAAAAAAAAAAGAACATTTAACTTTTTTTTCACAAAAAAATTATTCAGGTCCAATTTTTTTTATTTTACCAAGGGTAACAGGAGAATTTGGACTGCAAAAGTTATTGTGCAATTTCTCCTGAGTATGCTGATACTTGATATGTGGGGGAACCACTGTTTCGGCGCATGGCAGAGCTCAGAAGGGAAGGAGCGCCGTTTGACTTTTTCAATGCAAAATTGGCTGGAATTCAGATCAGATACCATGTCACGTTTGGAGAGCCCCTGATGTACCTAAACAGTGGAAACCCCCCACAGCTGACCCCATTTTGGAAACTAGACCCCCCAAGGAACTTATCTAGATATGTGGTGAGAACTTTGAACCCACAAGGGCTTCACAGAAGTTTATAACGTACAGTGGTACAATAAAAAAATCATATTTTTTCCACAAAAATGATCTTTTAACCCCCAATTTTTATTTTCCCAAGGGTAACAGGACCCTAAAAGTTATTGTGCAATTTGTCCTGAGTACGCTGATACTCCACATGTGGGGGTAAACTACTATTTGGGTGTATGGCAGAGCTCGGAAGGGAAGCAGCGCCATTTGACTTTTTTGGCTGGAATTGGGATGGACGCCATGCCGCGTTTGGAAAGCCCCTGATGTGCCTAAACAGTGGAAACCCCCCACAAATGACACCTTTTTGGGAACTAGACCCCCCCAAGGAAATTATCTAGATGTGTGGTGAGCACTTTGAACCCCCAAGGGCTTCACAGAAGTTTATAACGCCCGGGTGTGAACATAAAAAAATCATATTAGTTCCAAAATCATGATCTTTTCACCCCCATTTTTTATTTTCCCAAGGGTAATAGGACCCTAAAAGTTATTGTGCAATTTGTCCTGAGTACGCTGATACCCCACATGTGGGGGTAAACCACTATTTGGGTGCATGGCAGAGCTCGGAAGGGAAGCAGCGCCATTTGACTTTTTTGGCTGGAATTGGGATTGGACGCCATGCCGCGTTTGGAAAGCCCCTGATGTGCCTAAACAGTGGAAACCCCCCACAAAAGACACCTTTTTGGAAACTAGACCCCCCCAAGGAAATTATCTAGATGTGTGGTGAGCACTTTGAACCCCCAAGGGCTTCACAGAAGTTTATAACGCCCGGGTGTGAACATAAATAAATCATATTTTTTTCCACAAACATAATCATTTAGTCCCCAATTTTTTTATTTTCCCAAGGGTAACAGGAAAAATTGGACCCTGATAGTTGTTGTCCCATTTGTCCTGAGTACGCTGATACCCCATATGTGGGAGAAAACTACTGTATGGGCACACGTCGGGGCTCGGAAGGGAAGAAATTATGTTTTGGAATGCAGACTTTGATGGAATGGTCTGCGGGTGTCATGTTGCCTTTGGAGAGCCCCTGATGTACCTAAACAGTGTAAACCCCCCACAAGTGACCCCATTTTGGAAACTAGACCCCCCACGGAACTTATCTAGATTTGTGGTGAGCACTTTGAACCCCCCAGTTCTTCACAGAAGTTTATAACGCCCGGGCGTGAAAATAAAAAAATCATATTTTTTTCCACAAAAATGATATTTTTGCCCCCAATTTTTTATTTTCCTAAGAGTAACAGGAGAAATTGGACCCCAAAATTTGTTTTGCAATTTGTCCTGAGTAGGTTGATACCCCATATGTGGGGGTAAAACACTGTTTGGGCGCATGGCAGAGCTTGGAAGGGAAGGAGCACCATTTGACTTTTTCTACGCAGAATTGACTGTAACTGAGATCAGACGCCATGTCGCGTTTGGAAACCCCCCAATTCTAACTCCAACCCTAACCCCAACACACCCCTAACCCTAATCTCATCCCTAACCCTAGCCCTAACCCTAACCCTAGCCTTAACCCTAATGGGAAAATGGAAATAAATACATTTTTTAAATTTTATTATTCTTTCCTAACTAAGGGGGTGCTAAAGGGGGTTTGATTTACTATTTATGGTGGGTTTTTATATTTGGCAGCTGTCGCACGCTTAAAGACGCTTTTTATTGTAAAAATAATTCTTGCATCACCACATTTTGAGACCTATAATTTTTCCATATTTTGACCCACCGAGTCATGTGAGGTCTTATTTTTTGCGGGACGAGTTGACGGTTTTTTTGGTACCATTTTCGGGCACGTGACTTTTTTTTATCGCTTTTTATTCCGATTTTTAGGACGCAGAATGAACTAAAACCAGCATTTCAAGAATTTCTCTTGGGGGGTGCGTTTACACCATTCCACGTGTGGTAAAATTGATAAAGCAGTTTAATTCTTTGGGTCAGTACGATTACAGTGATACCTTATTTATGTTTTTTTTATGTTTTGGTGCTTTTATGCACTGAAAACAATTTTATATAAAAGTAATTATTTTTGCATCGCTTTATTCTGCGATCCATAACTTTTTTATTTTTTCACTGATGATGCTGTGTGGCAGCTTGTTTTTTGCGGGACAAGATGACGTTTTCAGTGGTACCATGTTTATTTATATTCGTCTTTTTGATCACGCGCTATTGCACTTTTTGTTCGGCAGTATGATAATAAAGTTTGTTTTTTTTAAGGGATTTGCTAAAGGGGTTAACTGATGGGACAGTTTTGTAGGGCGGGTCGTTACGGACGCGGCGATGCTAAATATATGTACTTTTATTGTTTTTTTCATTATTTCCAAAAAATGAATTTATTAGGGAATATTTTTTTTTTTTAATTTATTTAGCGATTTTTTATAAATTATTTTTACACTTTTTTTTACTTTATTATACTGTCCCAGGGGGGACATCACTGTCATGTGACAGATCGCTGATCTGTCACATCACAGATCGTTGTGACAGATCAGCGATCTGTCACAGGCAGTGCTGGAGGCTTCTTCTTACCGGCGCTTTGCAGGCATGAGGAAGCCGGCTCCCTGCAGACCCCCGAAGGTCCCCACCGCCAAATTGGATCCGGGGACCTGCAGGGAAGGAGGTCCCCAGAGCAGCGTAGCACATTGCGCTGCTCCGGAGGTTTCAAGGAATCACGGAGAGAGACCCCTCCCTGTCGATGCTTCCCTAAACCCCTGGTACACTGCGATTGTGTTTGATCGCAGTGTGCCAGGGGTTAACGTGTCAGGGGTGGTCCGTGACCACCCCTGACACATAGTTCCGGGTGTCAGCTGTGATAATCAGCTGACACCCGGCCACGATCAGCTGTGCTCACCCCGTGAGCGCCGCTGATCGCGCTAGGTGTACTATCCCGTCCATGGGTACAGGGTCCCGGGTCCCATGGATGGGATAGTACGTCTCATGTCAGAAAGGGGTTAAACCTCAGCGCTGTTAAAAGCGATGCTGTGCTTTAAGTACCCTTAACTACCGCCGTTAAAAGGCGTATCAACAGTCGTTAAGGGGTTAAATATCCATAATTAGCTCAAAAATGCCTTCATTGCTGTACAAAAACGCAGCAAAACACGTGTTTTTGCCGCAGTGTTTTTGCTGCCAAGAGGTGCAGAAACCTTTCAGAAATTTCTTCAAGCAAGTTCTCAACTTGCGCATATAGCCTAAGGCGTATTCTACTCTACATCCCCTTATTAATTATAATAACGATACGTCCCCAACCAGTGCTGCTCCGACGCATTGATTGACTGCAGTGTTCACATTTGAGTTGAACGCTCCGTTAGACCACAATCACGCTATCAGTATTTAGTCAGTTTTTTACCTCAGTATTTCTAAGCCAAAACCAGGAGTGGAACAATCAGAGGAAAAGTATAACAGAGAAATGTCACCACTTCTGTATTTATCACTCACTCCTGATTTTGGCTTAGGCCTCTTTCACACATCAGGTTTTCGCCGTCAGGCGCGATCCGGCACTTTTGACAGAAACCGGATCCGGCGAAATGCAATGCCGGATCCGGTTTCCCCCCCATTGACTTGCATTTGCGCCGGATCGAGCCGGATGGCCATGCGTTTCATCCGGTTTTCGCCGGATCCGGCAATGTGTCGCAATGTGTCGCGATCCGGCGTCTGGAAAAAACGTCTACTGTAACGTTTTTTGTCTCCGGTGAAAAAGCCGTACCCGCCGGATCCGGCGCGTCCGGCTTTTTCACACAATGAGAGCCTATGAGCGCCGCAATGCGCCGGATCCGGCAAAAGCCGGATCCGGTGGCCGGATCCGGTTTTTTTGGTCTGAGCATGCTCAGTAGCTCTGCCCACAGGAGATATATAAAAGCAAGACAATGGGACCCTCAGCCACACCCAACATGCCACCCAAGCCAAGAACCAGGAGCAGGAGAAGGCAGCAGACATCTGCAGCAGCAGCACCATCAGCACCACCCCAAATGGAGCAGCATGCTGAACGGGAGGGGAGTCCAGAAGCAGATGAGAGACGGTAATTATCAAATCCCCCATTCCTCCAAACTAGGGCCATGGAATATCAAGATATTCATTGGCCCTTTGTTTCTCTTTATTCAACAGCCGCCAAAGAGATGCAGCAGCAGCAGCAGCAGAAATGGCATCACTGGCAGCAGCAATACCCACAGCCATGGAGTCTGGCCATCAACAGGACAGCACATCTTCTTCTGGGAGCCCTCCCTCGCATCGTCAGCGTTTGACGGTAAGTTTTTATTTCCAAAATCCATCATCTCTGTAATATATGTCTATTCATTGCCTTTTATTTCAAAACAGGAATCACAAGATGAAGAGGAGCTCCCAGAAGAAGAAGGAAGGGGTGGACAGACACCTGGAGTGGGCTCACAATTGGTAAGTTTTTTGCATCAAACGCAGAAACACAACATCACACTACACACAACACATAGAAAACAATGTTCTGCAGACCACACACAGCAAACAAATGCCTACATCCAAAGACATAACATTTTTTGTTTTCTTCTCTAGTCTTCCCAATCTGGTGCTCGGCCAAGAGGTCCTCGCAGTGCCTCCCAGGGTCGTCGGCGACAGCAACGCGGCGGTCACCAGCGTGTAAGTATAAATATTTTTGCTTTGTTTTTTTGCACTTTTTATTTCATTTCTTTTGTGGAGGCTAATTATGTTATTTTTGTCTTTTTCTTTAACAGCCTTCACAGCGTGCTCCCGACTCTGACGGTGAGGATGGAGGGATTGATGTGGACCGCCTCATCGATCTCGTCAGAGAAAGGGAGCCGCTCTGGAATATGGCTGACCGCCGCCACGCTGACCTGATCATTACCCGACGACTCTGGGAGGAAATCTGTTCTCTCCTTGTGGGCCGCTGGGAGGACCTCGAAGCTCGGGCCCAGATTAAAGAGCGTAAGTATATACAGTAAAGGTTGCTTGATGTAAACCAGTGTTTCCCGAACTCCAGTCCTCGTGGTCCCCACGGATCATGTGTTCAGGATTTCTATTTACTATGGAAATCCTGAAAACATGACCCCTGGGGACCATGAGGACTGGAGTTTGTGAAACACTGATGTTGTATACTAACCACTCCTTTCTCGTTTCAGGGAACAGAATTGTGAATCGGTGGCGGTCTGTGAGGGATCGTTTCAAGAAGGAGTTCAATAAAGAGATGCGGGCCCCGAGTGGATCTGGAGGACGCAGGAGCAAGTACAAGTACGCACAAGCCCTGTCGTTCCTCCGGGAAACAATGCTCACCAGAAGGTAAATATTACACACCACATGTGAAAAAAATGTTAGATGTAACTTTTTTTTTTCAGCCAGGGCCATACCATGTCAGTATTTTAATTGTTTTTTTTTCTCTTTATTACACAGCACGGTGAGCAGCACTCGGGAGCCTGCACGATTGGACCCTTCTGAGGCGATCCCTGAGGAGACCGGCACCGAGGGACACTTCGACCGCCCCGGTACATCTGCACCTTCCCAGCCTTCCCACACATTCGACCCATCTGTCCCATCCACCAGCACAGGAGCATCGTGGCCGCCTACATTACATGAAGCTGCTGGTGAGGAGATCGCTTTCCCTTTACCCCACCCTTCTGCCCCTGCCGCCTCTAGTACACCTGCGGGTACTGGGCGGCAGTGGCAGAGGGGTCAGGAAAAGAGTTATGCGCAAGAGTTATTGCATCTGAATGCATCTTTCCAGAACTGTCTCAAAGTCTTGTCAGAGCAAATCTCCGCAGGCTTTCAGCAGAATAACTCCAGCATTCTGGAGGTGAAGACACTTCTGCAAACCATGCATTCAGAAGCAAGATCTTCGCCAAACCACACCTTTTTCAGGTCTGTTGTGGAGCGCATGGCAACACTATCTCCTACCCAGCAGATGCATGTAATGCATTCGTGCCACGGTGCTCTACAGCAGGTTACCTCCCAACCTCCACCTCCCACCACTGTAGTTCCTCCACCTGCACCCCCTCCAGCCACTTTCCATCCTCCCCCTCCTATTACATCTGCACCCCCTCCAGCCACTTTCCATCCTCCCCCTCCTATTACATACCAGCAACCTCACCAGTACCAGACATCTCCCCACTTCCAGCAACCTGCCCCGTCCCAAACTCCTTCCCCGTCCCAAACTCCTTCCCCGTACCAAACTCCTTCCCCATACAACTTTCCATCAACATCATCTGCTCCTACAGTCCCTGCCCAACCCTCCACTCCACCGCCCACCACCTCTTCTGCCTCCCACGTGTCCACCAATTCTGTAGCTTTTTCCACACCTTCACCTCTAACTGTTCCTTCCCCACCACGATCCCAGTCCTCTCTCCACACACCCAGTGTCGAAGTGTCCCGCAGCCCCTCCAGCAGTATTTCCACCCCACAGTACACAGATTTGTAATGTTTTTTTGTTGTAATAAAAATGCCCATTGGGTTTAAAACCTTTATTAAAAAAGTTTTTTGCACTTTAAAAACATAAAAAAAAAAAAAATTTAAATAAAAGTTAAATTATCGTTTCACAATGGTTGTCTGTCATTTCTTTCTGCGGCGAACTATGTTTTAAAAAAAGGTTAAATACAGGGTATTTCAAAGGTAAAAAGGTATTCAAAACCAGGTATATAACTGTGGGTAAATTTTAGCTTTTTGCCACAGTTGTGTTCCTGGTTGTGTTTGAAGCAAAGTATTTCACCTATAAAGTTGTGTTTATTGTTGGTGATTTCCTACCAATTTACACAACTTTTGTTAAAAGGTGAAATACTTTGCATAAAACACAACCAGGTACACACCTGTGGCCTAAAGCTAAAAATAGTAAGACCATGACAAGATAGCCAACTTTGGTTGGCAAAGGTATATACTGTTGGTCCAGAAGGTACACAAGTTTAGGGCACAAATCTTTCACACTCTGTCATCCCAGTGTACTCTGCCTTGAGGTGACATAAAGTATAGTGGAAAATTGTCCCTGAAACCGTCACAGAACTTCTAGTGGTAATATTTCCAATGACAACATCCATCTTCGCCAGTAACTTGCTCTTCTCTCCAACCTGCACTTTCTTCTCTACAACCTGTCAAAGAAGGGCTGTAGGAACATGCTATATCTAGTTTTCCAGTAGCCAATCCCGTTCGGAAGGCCACAAGGGTCAATTTTAAAAACCGGATCCGGCGTAATCCGTCGAAAAACGGATAGAAAAACGGATGAACCGGATGAGACGGATCCGGTTTTGTCTGTCAAGAACAAGACGGATCCGGCAGAAAACCGGATCCGGCACTTCAGGTTTTACAAAACATTTGCCGGATCCGGCATTCCGGCACGACGCCGGATCGCGCCTGACGCCGAAAACCTGATGTGTGAAAGTAGCCTTAGAGAAACTGAGGTAACATACTGACCAAATACTAAACATGTGAACTTGACAAAAATTCTTAATAAATATAATTCTGGATTAATTATTCAACGGGTCATATACAAAAAAATCAATCCTTAAAAGATACTTTATTGACCAATCATTAAAAAGTTTTAAAAACTTCAAAAAACAGGCAAACAAAAATAGGCTTATTGCTGATTTTCAAAATCCAGCCTTTGAAACCTGCAACCAGGCATGACATCTGATGCTTGGAGGGAGCATTCATAATACATCATGGGCCTCCTGATGAACTCCTTTTACGGGAGGGAAAGGCGTCGAGGCGATTTTTCATTGGCCATGAGCTAAGTTCTTACATATTTGTCAATTTTGTTGATTTAATACTTGGGGATAGTGCAATTTGACCCGGGTGATCAATGGCTTATTGTTTTTGGGCATGAAGCAATATGAAAATGTGCTGTTATGGGGGATTAGAGGTAATAGCAGCGGTTGGTGATTTGAGAATTGTTTATTAATGCTGTTTAAGAATACTCAGATGGTTGTATATCTGTTTTGATTGATAACTTTCCCCCTTTATTTGAAACTGCCTTTGTCAAAGTACTATTACCCCGCGTACTATATATATTGAGGTGATTTTTCAGTGGCCATGAGCTAAGTTCTTACATATTTGTTAATTTGCTGATTTTTTTTTTTTTTGGGAGTAACGTAGGGTGTAAAAGCTCCGCTGTCAGGCAGGGAGACACCTAAATAGGGTTATTTAGACCGCTTTTCCTTCCAAAGCAAATGTTTACAAATCTGCCAAAAATTAGAGTTTTTTCCAGTTACTATTCCTCACATTTTTGTCTTGGTGGTTTGTGGCACGGGGTTATTATCTGTTATATTTTTGTCCCCGGCCATCTGTTGTACTCCAAACTGATGTTGTTTAGATAGGAGTCAACAGGGTGATTAGGGAGAGCCGCCGAGGAGCGGGGGCGCCATTTGCGTATCAAGAGGGTGCCAACCTCCGCTGTCAGGTAGGAGAGAGATATAGGGCCCTATAGGGACAAATAGGTTTGTGACCCTCTACCTGACATTGGAACGACTCTCTAGTGTTTGTGGCTGGATTTTGAAAAACATGTGAACTTGGCCTTAGATGCTGCAATGACTGTTATCTGATAAGCTAGAGGTTTGGACTTCTCTCTGATCCTGGGTATTGCCACATTATATGCTTTGTTTACATATAGGAGACTCTCACAATATTAGAATATCATCAAAAAGTTAATTTATTTCAGTTCTTCAATACAAAAAGTGAAACTCATATATTACAGAGTCATTACAAACAGAGGGATCTATTTAAATTGTTTATTACTGTTAATGTTGATGATTATGGCTTAGAGCCAATGAAAACCCTAAAGTCATTATCCCAGTAAATTAGAACTTTATAACACCAGCTTGAAAAATGATATTAAAATCTGAAATATTGGCCTACTGAAATGTACAGTAAATGCACTCAATACTTGGCTGGGGCTCCTTTGGCATCCATTACTGCATCACTGCGACGTGGCATGGAGGTGATTAGCCTGTAGCACTGCTGAGGTGCTATGGAAGACCAGGTTACTTTGATAGCAGCCTTCAGCTTGTCTGCATTGTTGGGTCTGATGTTTCTCATCTTTCTCTTGACAATACCCCATAGATTCTTTATGGAGTTAAGGTCAGGCGAGTTTTCTGGCCAATCAAGCAAAGTGATACTGTTGTTTTTAAACAAGGTATTGGTACTTTTGGCAGTGTGGACAGGTAGTAAGTCCTGCTGGAGAGTGAAATTTCCATGTTGCTAGAGGGAAGCATGAAGTGCTCTAAAATTTCCTGGTAGACGACTGCCCTGACTTTGGTCTTGATAAAACACAGTGGACCTACACACCAGCAGATGACCAATTGTGGAAACTTCACACTAGACCTCAAACAGCTTGGATTGTGGCCTCTCCACTCTTCCTCAAGACTCTGGGACCTTGATATCGAAATGAAAAATATTCTTTCATCTGAAAACAACACCTTGGACCACTGAGCAACAGTCCAGTTCCTTTTCTCCTTGGCCCAGTATGACGCTTCTGGCGTTGTCTGTTGGTCATGAGTGGCTTGACACAAGGAATGCGACACTTTTAGCCCATGGCCTGGATATGTCTGTGTGTGGTGGCTCTTGAAGCAATAACTCCAACAGCCATCCATTTCTTGTGAATTTTCCCCACATTTTTGAATGGCCTTTGCTTAATCCTTTCAAGGCTGCAGTTATCCCGGTTGCTTGTGCACCTTTTTTCACCACACTTTTGCCTTCCACTCAACTTTCCATTAACCCCTTACCTACAATGGACGTAATATTCCGTCCATGTGACCCTGGACCTAATTACCATGGACGGAATATTACGTCACAGCGATCAGCGGCGCCCACGTGGTGAGCGCCGCTGATCGCGGCTGGGTGTCAGCTGATTATCACAGCTGACACCGGGCACAATGTGTCAGCGGCGGTCATGGACCGCCCCCGACACGTTAACCCCTTGTACACCGCGATCAAACGCGATCGCGGTGTACCGGGGGTTAAAGGGAAGCATCGGCAGGTAGGGGGCTCCCTCCGTGCTTCCCTGAGCCCCCCACGGCAGCGCAATGTGTAGCGCTGCTGCGGGGGTCTCTTTTCCTCCAAAGCGCAGGCATGAGGAAGTCTGCAGAACTGCCTGTGACAGATTGCTGATCTGTCACAGTGATCTGTGATGTGACAGATCAACGATCTGTCACAGGACAGTGATGTCCCACCTGGGACAAGGCAATAAAGTAAAAAAAAAAAAAAAGTGTTAAAAATAATTTTTTAAAAATAGCTAAATAAATTAGTAAAAAAAAATATATATATTCCCCAATAAATCCATTTTTTCAAAATAAAAAAAACAAAACAATAAAAGTACACATATTTGGTATCGCCGCGTCCGTAGCGACCCGCCCTATAAAACTGTCCCATTAGTTAACCCCTTTAGCGAACCCCTTAAAAAATAAAAAACGAAGCAAAAAATAATGATTTATTATCATACCACCGAACAAAAAGTGCAATAACGCACGATCAAAAAGACGCATATAAATATCCATATAAATACCGCTGAAAACATCATCTTGTCCCGCAAAAAATGAGCCACCATACAGCATCATCCGCAAAAAAATAAAAAAGTTATAGCTCGCAGAATAAAGCGATACAAAAATAATTATTTTTTATATAACATTGTTTTCATTGCAAAAACCGACAAAACATAAAAAAACGACCCAAATGAGGTATCGCTGTAACCGTACTGACCCAAAGAATAAAACTGCTTTATCAATTTTACCGCACACGGAACGGTGTAAACGCAACCCCCCAAAAGATATTCATGAAACGCTGGTTTTTGTTCATTCTGCGTCACAAAAATCGGAATAAAAGCGATCAAAAAATGTCACGTGCCCGAAAATGATACCAATGAAAACGTCAACTTGTCCCGCAAAAAATAAGACCTCACATGACTCGGTGGGTCAAAATACGGAAAAATTATAGCTCTCAATATGTGGTGATGCAAAAACTATTTTTACAATAAAAAGCGTCTTTTAGCGTGTGACAGCTGCCAAGCATAAAAACCGCCATAAATAGTAAATCAAACCACCTGTTATCACCCCCTTAGTTAGGGAAAAATAATAAAGCAAAAAGAAAATGTATTTATTTCCATTTTCCGGTTAGGGTTAGGGTTAGGGCTAGGGTTAGGGCTAGGGCTAGGGTTAGGGCTAGGGTTAGGGCTAAGGTTAGGGTTAGGGCTAGGGTTAGGGCTAGGGTTAGGGCTCAGATTAGGGTTAGGGGTGTGTTGGGGTTAGGGTTGGAGTTATAATTGGGGGGTTTCCACTGTTTGGGTACATCAGGTGCTCTCCAAATGCAACATGGCGACAGATCTCAATTCCATCCAATTCTGCGTTGAAAAAGTCAAATGGTGCTCCTTCCCTTCCAAGCTCTGCCATGCGCCCAAACAGTGTTTTACCCCCACATATGGGGTATCAGTCTACTCAGGACAAATTACAAAACAACTTTTGGGGTCCAATTTCTCCTGTTACCCTTAGGAAAATAAAAAATTGGGGGCAAAAATATCATTTTGGTGGAAAAAAATGATTTTTTGATTTTCACGCCCAGGCGTTATAAACTTCTGTGAAGCACTTGGGGGTTCAAAGTGCTCACCACACATCTAGATAAGTTCCGTGGGGGGTCTAGTTTCCAAAATCGGGTCACTTGTGGGGAGTTTCAATAGTTTAGGTACATCAGGGGCTCTCCAAACGCACATGACACCCGCAGACCAATCCATCAAAGTCTGCATTCCAAAACGTCACTACTTCCCTTCCGAGCCCCGACGTGTGCCCATACAGTAGTTTTCTCCCACATATGAGGTATCAGCGTACTCAGGACAAATTGGACAACAACTTTTGGGGTCCAATTTCTCCTGTTACCCTTGGGAAAATAAAAAAAATGGGGACTAAAAGATGATGTTTGTTGAAAAAATATGATATTTTTATTTTCACGCCTGGTCGTTATTAACTTATAAACGCAAGTTATTTGAATGAAATTTTACCACTAACATGAAGTACAATATGTCAGAATCATCGGGATCCATGGAAGCGTTTTAGAGTTATGACCTCATAAAGGGACAGTGGTCAGAATTGTAAAAATTGGCCCGGGAGTTAACGTGCAAACCACCCTTGGTAGTGAAGGGGTTAATATGCTTGGATACAGCACTCTGTGAACAGTCAGTTTCTTTAACAATGACCTTTTTTTGGCTTACCCTCCTTGTGGAGTGTGTCAATAAATGGCTTCTGGACATCTGTCAAGTCAACAGTCTTCCCCATGATTTTGGAGCCTACTGAAACAGAATAAGGGACCTTTTTAAGCACTTGGGAAGTCTTTGCAGGTGTTTTTTGTTAATTATTCTAAGTTGCTGAGATAATGACTTTTGGGTTTTCATTGGCTGTAAGCCATAATCATCAACATTAACAGAAATAAACACTTGAAATAAATCACTGTTATGATCCAGGTCAGAGTTTGCATTCTGCTTTTTGTTCCCCGGCCTGGTCATGTGGGGGTGCCGCAAATAGCTCTTGTCAGTGATAGTTTCTGTCTTCGGCTAGAGTTGCTGACCCAGTACATGACCTTTGCTTCCTGACTACCCGTGTTAGTGTGCTCTGCTCCCTATCCCCTTCTTAGCGTGTGTTCGTGTGCCTGTTCCCCACCGTTTATGTCTTGGTTTGTACTCAATCCTGCCTGCTGTATTCCGTATCTGTTTTCTCTTGTCCTGCCCGGCTCCGTCCCTTTGGCATGTTTTTGACTGAGCTCCCGTCTCACCTCTTTTAATACTGTGCTCCCGACCGTCTTTCTGACTTTTGGCTCGCCCTTAACTCAGCTCTTGGGTCACCCACTGGCAGTGCGTTATCGTCTGGTAACGACGGCGTGTTCGACCTCTCAAATGCCATCTAACGGTGTTGACCCCGCTACTGCAGGTCCTCATTTACGGTGAGCTTCTGTTCTCCTCACCTCTTCTTACCCCTGGTGGTTGTACCTGGATCAATGTCCCAGGCACCTACGACATTATCACTGACCGATTTAGTTTAGTGGGGATCTATTTCCTGTTGCCTTTTTCTGTGGTATGAATCCGCTCCGCTCTCTGACGGATCAAGTAGCCTGTCTGACCCAAATGATGCAGAATCTGTCTGTGGAGCATAGGGCCTTAGCCTGATCCCATCAGCAAGTACAGACAGAGCTGGCTGAGACAGTTAAGGCTTCCCGGGGTGCCTCCTCTGCATCTAGCACTAAGGATGGCGATGTGTCTGATGTTTCTTTGCACTTAGCCTTCTGTTAAACTACCTAAATTATGTGTGTTTAGGGAGAGTTGCAAGTTACTGTTTTCCCTTAGACCCCGGTCTTCGGGAGATGAGAGTCAACGGGTGAGTATAATTATATCTTTACTGAGAGAGGGTCAGAAGTCTTGGGCTTTCTCTCTACCCCTGACCGCCCCGGAGAGAATGTCTGTGGAAGGGTTCTTTGAGGCCCTGGGGCTGATTTATGATGAACCGGACTGAGTCAGATTGGCAGAGGATACGATTATGGGTCTCTCTCAGGGAAAGCTCTCTGCCGAATAGTACTGTTCGGAATTTAGGCGATGGTCTCCGGAGGTGTCCTGGAACTACTCTGTGCTCAGGTGCCAATTCTGGAGGGAGCTATGTGACCATCTTAAGGATGCTCTGGCCCTCCATCCACCGCCCAGTTCTCTGGAGGAGGCAATGAAGCAGGCTGTCCGTATGGATCGGAGACTATGGGAAAGGGGAGTCATGCAATGGGAGACCCCTTTGATCCCAGTCAAGCCAGAGTTTGTGCCTCAAGCTAAACCTATGTAGGTAGGGGCCACCACCTTCAAGAAAAGAGAGAGGAGATGGTGACGGGAAAGCAAGCTATGTTTCTATTGTGGGTCTCCGGAACATTGGAAGAAGGACTGCCCCTCCTGCCCTCCGACCTCTAAGATGTCAGGAAACGCCTGTCGAGGAGATTACCCAGACTCTCAGGTACATTTTTCCTCATTTCTTTTTTTTTTTTTTTTTTTTTAATAAACCGTCTTTACTAAACAATAAACAAAGAGTACAAAAATTGTACAAAAACATCAGAAAAAAATCCAACAGATTTTCACTGTACTTTGAGCACTAGACAGTGTGTTATAACTATAACCAACTTCTCCCCCAACCCCACCCTAGCACACATCCATATCGTCATAAAGTAACATCAATCAAGCCTAACAAGGGTTCTGCATCAATTTGCTCTCTCATGTACCAGTCTGTAAATTGGAAGCAACCATGAATCGCCTGGCGTATCGACAATGTCTGGGTATTAATAAAAGAAGACCAAGTAAGGAAAAAATGTTTAGTGTATTTCTCTTTATTCAAAATGGACTCTATCCAGTCCATCTTAAATAGATAAGTTACCTTCTTAGTAATTAAACTCAAAGAGGGGGTATTACGCTGTGCCCATAGATGTAAAATACTTTTACAGAAAGCCTCACCAAGTGATCTTGTGGAAGAATATTGAATATGGCCCACTCCGGAGAAAGAGAGATTAATACACCAAAGGTATTACTTTGATGTTCTTTTCCTCATTTCTTAAAGTACTGCTGAAAGTCGAACTTGGTGTTGAGAACCATTTTGCGCCCACTTCAGCTTTTCTGGACTGTGGGTCATCTGTGAACTTGGTTGACTCAAAATTGGTGGCCAGCTGTAAGTTAGGGACAGTTAGATTGAAGAGACTTCCATGAATGTTGTGGCTATTGACTCTACCCCTTCACCAAAAACGGTATCAATTTTGTTTCTGAAGAGTTCATCCTCAAGGCGGGGGCTGTACACCAGGAGCGCATTTCATGTTTTATCTTGGACAATCTTAAGGCGGGGATTGTGTTGGGGTTTCCCTGGTTACAACTGCACAACCTGGTAATTGACTGGGAGCCCCGGGATATTGTTAAATGGGGACCTAATTGTTCCAAAGATTGATTTGTTTCTGTATCTGTGTTATCCGTTGGTCTGGAGGGTATTCCGGAGTACCTGTGATAGGGAGAGGGTTAAATTAACCCTTCACGGTTGATCCAGTGATTTCCAAATTATTCCACAGAGTGTTGCTAGCAACTCAAATGACCACATGGAGACGGGGGTCTCTGTACGGGAGGATCAAGACAGATCACTAGTCCCATTTATTTTAGTCACTTCTTTTATAATATTTTGCATAATTATGCAAAGTTCTCAACTACCAATAGCATCATGGTAATGCTTCACTTTATAAGCCAATAATATTGCAAGAAAACCAGAAACTACATATATGTGTTAGCTCTATGCTAGACAAGGCGGGATTCCCAGAGTGGACCCTCTGGACCATGGCACCGAGGGGCCCTGGACGAGCAATCAGGTGGACCCGACCCCTATACAGGGACCTTTAGGAGCAGGTCCAGGGGTTCGAATGCCACAGCAGCCGGAACCAAGAGGGGCGGCTCGGAATGGAGTACAGAGACAAACACAGGAAAGCAGGACTGAAGTAGGACTGCCGGAGTAGACACGAGTAGGCAGGACTGGAATAAGACAGCAGGTGGTAACATGGGTAGGCAGGACTGAAGTCAGACAGCAGGCACGTACACAGGTAGGCAGGACTGGAGTCAGACAGCAGGTACAGACACAGGTAGGCAGGACTGGAGTCAGACAACAGGTACGGACACGGGTAGGCAGGACTGGAATCAGACACCAGGTACGGACACGGGTAGGCAGGACTGGAATCAGACAACAGGTACGGGCACAGGTAGGCAGGACTTGAGTCAGACAGCAGGTCTGCAAGGATACACAAAGCAATAAGTGGGTGGCAACCTAATACAAGGCAAGACCACAGGACCTAGAATGCTGTTACTACAACAGCGATCAGGCGCCTCCCTTATGGGAGGGCAGCCTGATATACACGTAGCTGTGCCCCATTGGTCCGGCAGTGCTTCCGGGTCAGGGCACCGCCGGAGATGAGATCAGAGACGGTGAGCAGGCCGCGGCCTACTGCGCATGCGCAGGGCCTCTAATGACGTGACCGGCCGCGGGCCAGTCAGAGGAGGACATCGACGCCGGAGCTGGAGGGAGTGAGGCTGCGGCGTGAGGTCAGTGTGAGCGCGCGCGACGGGGGGCCTGGCGTGTTGCGTGTCTGGAGACACGGGAACCATGACAATATGTCCATATCCAAATAACATAGAAAGTAGTAAAATGGCATATTCTTCAGAGTAGTGCACCCCCGGGTCCCTTATCTTGTACCTGATGAGGAAAAGTCTGGTTTCATGACAGCCTGAACTTTTACCCCAATTACAAAAATTTATCTTAAAGCAACAAAAATGGAGAAACGAAACCTTCATAGAATGGAGAAAATGAAACTTCAGCTTTGATTTTAGTTTTAACCCTTCACACCTGAAGGACTTTGAGGATGTTTTCTCTGAATTTTACCACCGCACTGCCCATGTGATTGTACCATAGACCTGGTTCCTAATGCTAAATTGCCCAAGGCCCGTTTGTATCACCTCTCTGGTCAGGAGCGAGCTGCCATGAAAGGGTACATCTCTGAGAGTCTCCGTAAGGGACACATTCGTCCCTCTGTTTCCTCTGTGGCAGCAGGGTTCTTTTTTGCAAAAAAAAAAAAGGACGGTGGTTTGCGCCCATGCTTCGATTTTCGAGAGTTAAATAAGATTACTGTGAGGAATACTTACCCCCTTCCACTTATCCCTGATCTTTACAATAAATTGTCTGTGGCAAAATGGTTTTCCAAGTTGGATCTCCGAGGGGCATATAACCTTATCGGTGTGCGGGAGGGGGATGAGTGGAAAACTGCTTTTCTAAATTCTGAGGGGCTGTTTGAGTATTTGGTTATGCCCTTTGGTCTGACTAATGCGCTGGAAGTTTTCCAGAATTTCATTAACCAAGTTTTCTCTGACTTTATTGGGTGTTTTATGGTGGTTTATCTGGACGATATTCTAATTTACTCTTGAGCTTGGGTCACCTTTGTGCAATTCTCCAGAGGCTCCAGGAGAACTCTCTGTTTGCGAAACTGGAGAAGTGCTCATTTTTTGTTCAGGAACTATCTTTTTTAGGATTCATCTTGTCTGCTGATGGGTTTCGTATGGACCCTAGAAAGGTTCAGGCCATTGTTGATTGGGAATCCATGCAAAGAGAAGAGGTCGCACTCATCGAGATTGAAGTTTCACTGATTTATTGACATATCATGAACATGTCAAGTCGGGGGAGTGACATAAGGAGTGCAAGAAACCCTGACCCGTTGAAGCGCTCGAGCAGCGCGAAATGGCCATTGTCAGCCTTTCTTGCACTCCTTATGTCACTCCCTCGACTTGACATGTTCATGATATGTCAATAAATCAGTGAAACTTCAATCTCGATGAGTGCGACCTCTTCTCTTTGCATGGATTCCCAGGATTGACTGTTTCCAGGTCTGGCACCCGAGATTCCCAGCTGCTGGGCTTCTGCATGCCGCACATCATTTGAAGTCACACGGTAACAGCGGTGCCGTCCGCTTTTTATCTTGACCATTGTTGATTGGGTACAACCCAAAGATCTGAAAGGTCTTCAGCATTTCTTAGGGTTCGCTAATTATTATCGGAAGTTTATTAGGGGGTTCTCGCAGGTGGTCAAACCCCTCACGAATCTGAAAAAGGGGCTCATATCAAAAATTGGTTGGCCTCAGCCGTAGCGGCGTTCTCCTTGTTAAAAAAATGATTCATGTCTGCCCCTGTGTTGATTCAGCCAGATCCGTCTGAACCATTTATTGTTGAGTTGGGTGCCTCAGAGGTGGGGGTGGGGGCAGTGTTGTCCCAGGGTCCTGCCACCCTTAACAATTTAAACCCTGTGCCTTCTTTTCTAAGAAATTCTCGCTGGCAGAGAGAAATTATGATGTTGGTAACCACGAGTTGCTAGCCATTAAATTGGCTTTTGAGGAAAAGAGGCATTTTTTGGAGGGGGCGGTCCATCGAATCACGGATCACAAGAATTTGGCCTACATTGAGTCTGCCAAAAGGTTGATTCCTAGGCAAGTGAGGTGGTCACTTTTTTTTTCACGATTCCTGGTCTCTATCACTTTTCGGCCTGGCTCCAAAAATGTCAAGGCTGATGCCTTATCTCATAGTTTGGAGCCAATATCACCTCCCGAACCTTCATTCTTGGACATGGTGTGGTTGTGGCTGGGATTTCCACGGTACTAGAGTGGGAGATTCGTGAGGCCCAGTCTCTTGCTCCTTCTTCTAGGCCTGTCAATAAGCTTTTTGTGCCTGTTCAGTTTCAACTTGGTGCGGGAATTTCACGACTCAGCTCTGAGAGGGCATTCGGGAATCTCGGCCACCAGTAGTGCCATCGCTGTCTGTAGTGTGTCTGCCTGTGAGGTATGTGCTCGTGCTAAAAACTCCAATAACCGGCCGACCGGGGAGTTGGTGCCTTTGCCAATTCCAGATAGACCAAGGACTCATATGTCCATGGATTTTATCACCAATATTCTTCCTTCTAATGGTAATATGGTCATTTGGGTGGTTGTGGACAGATTTAGCAAGTAGGCACATTTTATGCCTTTAACAGCTTTGCCCAATACTGTCAGCTTTACCTTATCTAAATTGTTTGTGAAACATGTGGTACGGTTGCATGGTGTGCTTGAAAATGTGGTTTCGGATGGGGGGTACAGTTTGTATCCAAATTTTGGAGGGCTCTCTGTAAAATGTTGGGTATTTCTTTGCCCTTTTCGTCCATACAACCATCCGGAGACAAATAGTCAGACTGAGAGGACCAATTAGTCCCTAGAACAAATTGTACGATGTCTGACCACAGCACGGCAGGATCATTGGTGTTCTTCTTTGCCTTTGGCTGAATTTACCTTTAACAACCGCATTAATCAGTCCACGGGCACCTCACTTTTTTCTGCAATTGCAGTTTTCACCCTCATTTTGGGGAATTTTCTCATTTGGATTTGGGGTGTCCGGGGGCTGATCTTGCTATCCGGCGGTTGGGGGAGGTGTGGAGGGAGGTCCAGAGGAAGATTGGGGAGGCTCAGGGCAAGTATAAATTTTTTGCTGACAAAAAATGATTTGTGGGGTCTGCATTCCAGTTTGGGGATAAGGTATGGTTGTCTACCAGGAATACAAGACTTAAAGTTCCCTCTGCCAACTTGGGGCCTAAATTCATTGGCCATTATTAGATTATGGAAGTGGTCAATCCTGTGGCTTTCCATCTGCGCCTTCCATGGTCTGTATGGATCCCCAACATGTTCCTTAAATCTCGTTTGAAACCACTAGGGTCTTCCCTAGAGGTGTCTTCATCTCCCCCGCCTCCTGTCCCGGTGGATGGCCAGACTGAGTGTGAGGTGGAACGAATTGTAGATTCCAGTATGGTCTGCCTTTCATTTCAATATCTGGTTCATTGGAGGGGGTTACGGTCCTGAGGACCGGTCGTGGGTTCCGGCGCGATCAGTCCATGCGGATCGGTTGGTCCGGGCCTTTTATGCCTGGTACCCTGGGAAACCTGGGGGTCCAGTGGCCCCCCTTGAGAGGAGGGTACTATCATGATCCAGGTCTGGGTTTGCGTTCTGCTTTTTGTTCCCCAGCCTCGTCATGTGGGGCTAAATCAGCGATCTGTCACATGACAGTTATGTCCCCCCTGGGACAATGTAATAAAGTTAAAAAAAGTGTAAAAATAATTTTAAAAAAATCGCTAAATAAATTAAAAAAAAAATATTCCCTAATAAATTCATATTTTGGAAATAAAAAAAAAAACAATAAAAGTACACATATTTGGTATCACCACGTCCGTAACGACCCGCCCTATAAAACTGTCCCATTAGTTAACCCCTTTAGTGAACCCCTTAAAAAATAAAAATAAAAAAACGAAGCAAAAAATAATGATTTATTATCATACCGCCGAACAAAGAGTGCATTCTGCATCCCAAAAATCGGAATAAAAAGCGATCAAAAGATGTCATGTGCCCGAAAATGATACCAATAAAAACGTCAACTCGTCCCGCAAGAAATAAGACCTCACATGACTCGGTGGGTCAAAATATGGAGAAATTATAGATCTCAGTATGTGGTAATGCAAAAACTATTTTTACAATAAAAAGCGTCTTTTAGCATGTGACAGCTGCCAAACATAAAAACCGCCATAAATAGTAAATCAACCCCCCCATTATCACCCCATTAGTTAGGGAAAAATAAAAAAATTAAAAGAAAATGTATTTATTTCCATTTTCCCATTAGGGTTAGGGTTAGGGCAAGGGTTAGGGCTAGGGTTAGGGCTGAGATTAGGGTTAGGGGTGTGTTGGGGTTAGGGTTGGAGTTAGAATTGGGGGGTTTCCACTGTTTGGGCACATCAGGTACTCTCCAAATGCAACATGGCGACAGATCTCAATTCCATCCAATTCTGCGTTGAAAAAGTCAAATGGTGCTCCTTCCCTTCCAAGCTCTGCCATGCGCCCAAATAGTGTTTTACCCCCACATATAGGGCATCAGCCTGCTCAGGACAAATTGCAAAACAACTTTTGGGGTCCAATTTCTCCTGTTACCCTTAGGAAAATAAAAAATTGGGGGCAAAAATATCATTTTGGTGGAAAAAAATGATTTTTTTTTATTTTCACTCCCGGGTGTTATAAACTTCTGTGAAGCACTTGGGGGTTCAAAGTGCTCACCACACATCTAGATAAGTTCCGTGGGGGGTCTAGTTTCCAAAATGTGATCATTTGTGGGGGTTTCCACCGTTTAAGTACATTAGGGGCTCTCCAAAGGCAACATGACACCCGCAGACCATTGCATCAAAGTCTGCATTGCAAAGCGTCACTACTTCCCTTCCGAGCTCCGACGTGTGCCCATACAGTAGTTTTCTCCCACATATGGGGTATCAGCGTACTCAGGACAAATTGGACAACAACTTTTGGGGTCCAATTTCTCCTGTTACCCTTGGGAAAATAAAAAAATGGGGACTAAAACATCACGTTTGCTGAAAAAATCCAATTTTTTTATTTTCACACCCGGGCGTTATAAACTTCTGTGAAGCACTGGGGGGTTCAAAGTGCTCACCACACATCTAGATAAGTTCCTTGGGGGGTCTAGTTTCCAAAATGGTGTCATTTGTGGGGGGTTTTCACTGTTTTGGTACATCAGGGGCTTTCCAAACGCGACATGGTGTCTGATCTCAATTCCAGCCAAAAACGTCAAATGGCGCTGCCTCCCTTCCGAGCTCTGCCATGCGCCCAAATAGGCGTTTACACCCACATATGTGGTATCAGCGTACTCAGGAAAAATTGCACAATAACTTTTAGGGTCCTTTTACTCTTGGGAAAATAAAAATTGGGGGTGAAGAGACCATTGTTGTGGAAAAAATATGATTTTTTAATTCTACCACTGTACGTTATAAACTTCTGTGAAGCCCTTGTGGGTTCAAAGTTCTCACCACAAATCTAGATAAGTTCCTTGGGGGGTCTAGTTTCCAAAATGGGGTCACTTGTGGGGGGTTTCCACTGTTTAGGTACATCAGGGGCTATCCAAACGTGACATGGCGTCCGATCAGAATTCCAGCCAATTTTGCATTGAAAAAGTCCAACGGCGCTCCTTCCCTTCTGAGCTCTGCTATGCACCGAAACAGTGGTTCCCCCCCATATCAGGTATCAGCGTACTCAGGACAAACTGCACAATTACTTTTGCGGTCCAATTTCTCCTGTTACCCTTGGTAAAATAAAAAAAATTGAACCTGAAGTATTTTTTTTGTGAAAAAAGTTAAATGTTCATTTTTTTTAAATATTCAAAAAATTCCTGTGACGCACCTGAAGGGTTAATAAACTTCTTGTATGTGGTTTTGAGCACCTTAGGGGGTGCAGTTTTTAGATTGGTGTCACTTTTGGGTATTTTCTATCATATAGACCCCTCAAAGTGGCTTCAAGTGTGATGTGGTCCGTAAAAATAAAATGGTGAAGCAAAAATGAGAAATCGCTGGTCAACTTTTAACCCTTATAACTTCCTAACAAAAAAAAATTTTGGTTCCAAAATTGTGCTGATGTAAAGCAAACATGTGGGAAATGTTACTTACTAAGTTTTTTGTGTGTCGTATCTCTGTGATTTAAGGGCATAAAAATTCAAAGTTGGAAAATTGCGAAATTTTCAAAATTTTCGCCAAATTTCCATTTTTTTCACAAATAAACGCAAGTTATTTGAATGAAATTTTACCACTAACATGAAGTACAATATGTCACGAGAAAACAATGTCAGAATCACCAGGATCCATGGAAGCGTTTCAGAGTTATTACCTCATAAAGGGACAGTGGTCAGAATTGTAAAAATTGGCCTGGGAGTTAACGTGCAAACCACCCTTGGTACTGAAGGGGTTAAAGAACATCTCCGCCAGGCACAAGAGGCTCAGGCCAGGGTCTACAACCGGTCAGCAAGAGTGAGGCAGTGCAATCTGGGAGACCGAGTTCTTGTGCTAATCCCAACGGTGGAGAGTAAGTTCTTGGCCAAGTGGCAAGGGCCGTATGGGGTGGTGGAGAAGCTTGGAGACGTAAACTACAAGATCCACCAACCCGGGAGACGAAAGCCATACCAGGTTTACCATGTCAACCTCATCAAGCCGTGGCAAGATAGAGAGTCAGCGGTAAACTCCATGCCTGTTGGGCAACCTAGAAGGGGAGGTTGGAGCGGTTACCATAGCGGAGACGCTATCGAAGGCCCAGAAACAGCAGTGCCGGGAGTTACTACAGAAAAACAGGGACCTGTTTTCAGAATTTCCGGGGTGAATGAAGATTGTGGAGCACGAAGTTCTGGCCGAGCCACATGTGCGGGTGAACGTGAAGCCGTATCGAATTCCTGAGGCCCGTCGAGAAGTAATCTCCAAGGAGGTGCAGCACATGTTGAAGCTCGGGGTCATTGAAGAATCCAACAGCGGCTGGTCAAGTCCGATTGTCCTGGTCCCAAAACCTGATGATGAATGGAGGTTCTGCAACGATTACCGGAAGCTGAATGAGGTCTCCAAGTTCGACGCTTATCCCATGCCACGCGTTGATGAGCTCATCGAGAGACTTGGACCTGCCAGGTACATAACCACCTTGGATCTGACAAAAGGATATTGGCGGATCCCCATGGCACAGGAAGCCAGGGCGAAGACAGCATTTTCTACACCAGATGGGTGCTTCCAGTATGTCCGGATGCCGTTTGGCCTGCAGGGAGCACCGGCAACCTTCCAGAGGGCTATCGATAGAATCCTTGCACCTCATAAGCTATACGCTGCCGCGATATTGTCATCTTTACTCCGGACTGGGAGACTCACCTGGAAAAGGTCCAAGCAGTGTTTGATGCACTAGGAGAGGCGGGGTTTACAATAAACCCGAAGAAGTGTGCCTTAGGTAAAGAAGAAGCCAAGTACCTCGGATATGTAGTGGGGTGTGGCGAGATCAAACCCAAATCAATAAAGTGGAGCTAATTCAAACATGGCCAAAGCCACTCTCCAAAAAACAAGTTAAGTCCTTTCTGGGGATCGTGGGATACTACAGAAGGCCCATCCCAAACTTCGCCACAATGGCTGCACCTCTAACTGATCTGCTTAAGGGGACAAAGTCAGTGTTGGTCAGACGGTCCAAAGAGGCGGAGTCAGCCTTCCAAGAGATGAAAGGGGCTCTATGAAAGCAGCCCGTTCTGGTGGTCCCAAACTTTAAAAAAGAGTTCATCCTTCAGACAGATGCCTCAGATGTCGGGGTAGGTGCAGTCCTCTCCCAGGAGATACATGGGGAGGAGCATCCTATCCTCTACCTGAGTAGGAAGCTATCTTCATGAGAAAAGAATTAGTCGTAGAGAAGGAGTGTTTGGCCATAAAGTGGGCAGTGGATACGTTATGGTACTATCTGGTGGGACGCAAGTTTAGATTAATATCCGACCATGCCCCACTCAGGTGGATGAGGGAAACAAAGGGTAAGAATGCTAGGGTCGCCCGTTGGTTCTTAGCCCTGCAAGACTTCAACTTCCATGTAGAGCAAAGGGCTGGGAAACTACATGGTAATGCCGATGCCCTCTCAAGAATTCCTTGCCTGGTAGGTGAAAGTGCCAAGCCCCATGGCTTTAGGCAGAGGGGGGAGGTGGCATGGCAAAGGGCTGTGTAGTCGATGGGAGATATGTGTCTCATAAATTGCTTGTCTCCATAATGTAAAGCGTAACAGATATTGCTGTGTTGTTATTGTTTTGCAAGGACCTCTGCTGAGGTCACAGTCACATGATCAGTCAGCTGCTGGGTTCGTGGGTGTGACTTCACCCTTATAATGTGGCCTGCTCCTGAACCAGGTAGCTGTATGTGGGGAGGACTATACCTCCCATGTGTGCTGAGACTCTCGCTCCGAGACTGAAACCACAGACGTTTATGTTTTTGTTTGCCTAAGGCTACTTTCACACATCAGGTTTTCGGTGTCAGGCGCGATCCGGCGTCGTGCCGGAATGCCGGATCCGGCAAATGTTTTGTAAAACCTGATGTGCCGGATCCGGTTTTCTGCCGGATCCGTCTTGTTCTTGACAGACAAAACCGGATCCGTCTCATCCGGTTCATCCGTTTTTCTATCCGTTTTTCGACGGATTACGCCGGATCTGGTTTTTAAAATTGACCCTTGTGGCCTTCCGAACGGGATTGGCTACTGGAAAACTATATATAGCATGTTCCTACAGCCCTTCTTTGACAGGTTGTAGAGAAGAAAGTGCAGGTTGGAGAGAAGAGCAAGTTACTGGCGAAGATGGATGTTGTCATTGGAAATATTACCACTAGAAGTTCTGTGACGGTTTCAGGGACAATTTTCCACTATACTTTATGTCACCTCAAGGCAGAGTACACTGGGATGACAGAGTGTGAAAGATTTGTGCCCTAAACTTGTGTACCTTCTGGACCAACAGTATATACCTTTGCCAACCAAAGTTGGCTATCTTGTCATGGTCTTACTATTTTTAGCTTTAGGCCACAGGTGTGTACCTGGTTGTGTTTTATGCAAAGTATTTCACCTTTTAACAAAAGTTGTGTACATTGTTAGGAAATCACCAACAATAAACACAACTTTTTAGGTGAAATACTTTGCTTCAAACACAACCAGGAACACAACTATGGCAAAAAGCTAAAATTTACCCACAGTTATATACCTGGTTTTGAATACCTTTTTACCTTTGAAATACCCTGTATTTAACCTTTTTTTTAAACATAGTTCGCCGCAGAAAGAAATGACAGACAACCATTGTGAAACGATAATTTAACTTTTATTTAAAATTTTTTTTTTTTGTAAAATGTTTTTAAAGTGCAAAAGACTTTTTTAATAAAGGTTTTAAACCCAATGGGCATTTTTATTAAAAAACACACATTACAAATCTGTGTAGTGTGGGGTGGAAATACTGCTGGAGGGGCTGCGGGACACTTCGACACTGGGTGTGTGGAGAGAGGACTGGGATCGTGGTGGGGAAGGAACAGTTAGAGGTGAAGGTGTGGAAAAAGCTACAGAATGGGTGGACATGTGGGAGGCAGAAGAGGTGGTGGGCGGTGGAGTGGAGGGTTGGGCAGGGACTGTAGGAGCAGATGATGTTGATGGAAAGTTGTATGGGGAAGGAGTTTGGTACGGGGAAGGAGTTTGGGACGGGGAAGGAGTTTGGTATGGGGCAGGTTGCTGGAAGTGGGGAGATGTCTGGTACTGGGGAGGTTGCTGGTACTGGTGAGGTTGCTGGTATGTAATAGGAGGGGGAGGATGGAAAGTGGCTGGAGGGGGTGCAGATGTAATAGGAGGGGGAGGATGGAAAGTGGCTGGAGGGGGTGCAGATGTAATAGGAGGGGGAGGATGGAAAGTGGCTGGAGGGGGTGCAGGTGGAGGAACTACAGTGGTGGGAGGTGGAGGTTGGGAGGTAACCTGCTGTAGAGCACCGTGGCACGAATGCATTACATGCATCTGCTGGGTAGGAGATAGTGTTGCCATGCGCTCCACAACAGACCTGAAAAAGGTGTGGTTTGGCGAAGATCTTGCTTCTGAATGCATGGTTTGCAGAAGTGTCTTCACCTCCAGAATGCTGGAGTTGATCTGCTGAAAGCCTGCGGAGATTTGCTCTGACAAGACTTTTAGACAGTTCTGGAAAGATGCATTCAGATGCAAGAACTCTTGCGCATAACTCTTTTCCTGACCCCTCTGCCGCTGCCGCCCAGTACCCGCAGGTGTACTAGAGGTGGCAGGGGCAGAAGGGTGGGGTAAAGGGAAAGCGATCTCCTCACCAGCAGCTTCATGTAATGTAGGCGGCCACGATGCTCCTGTGCTGGTGGATGGGACAGATGGGTCGAATGTGTGGGAAGGCTGGGAAGGTGCAGATGTACCAGGGCGGTCGAAGTGTCCCTCGGTGCCGGTCTCCTCAGGGATCGCCTCAGAAAGGTCCAATCGTGCAGGCTCCCGAGTGCTGCTCACCGTGCTGTGGAATAAAGAGAAAAAAAAACAATTAAAATACTGACATGGTATGGCCCTGGCTGAAAAAAAAAAGTTACATCTAACATTTTTTTTCACATGTGGTGTGTAATATTTACCTTCTAGTGACCATTGTTTCCCGGAGGAACGACAGGGCTTGTGCGTACTTGTACTTGCTCCTGCGTCCTCCAGATCCACTCGGGGCCCGCATCTCTTTATTGAACTCCTTCTTGAAACGATCCCTCACAGACCGCCACCGATTCACAATTCTGTTCCCTGAAACGAGAAAGGAGTGGTTAGTATACAACATCAGTGTTTCACAAACTCCAGTCCTCATGGTCCCCAGGGGTCATGTTTTCAGGATTTCCATAGTAAATAGAAATCCTGAACACATGATCCGTGGGGACCACGAGGACTGGAGTTCGGGAAACACTGGTTTACATCAAGCAACCGGTACTGTATATACTTACGCTCTTTAATCTGGGCCCGAACATCGAGGTCCTCCCAGCGGCCCACAAGGAGCGAACAGATTTCCTCCCAGAGTCGTCGGGTAACGATAAGGTCAGTGTGGCGGCGGTCAGCCATATTCCAGAGCGGCTCCCTTTCTCTGACGAGATCGATGAGGTGGTCCACATCGAGTCCTCCATCCTCACCGTCAGAGTCGGGAGCACGCTGTGAAGGCTGTTAAAGAAAAAGACAAAAATAACATAATTAGCCTCCACAAAAGAAATGAAATAAAAAGTGCAAAAAAACAAAGCAAAAATATTTATACTTACACGCTGGTGACCGCCGCGTTGCTGTCGCCGACGACCCTGGGAGGCACTGCGAGGACCTCTTGGCCAAGCACCAGATTGGGAAGACTAGAGAAGAAAACAAAAAATGTTATGTCTTTTGTAGGCATTTGTTTGCTGTGTGTGGTCTGCAGAACATTGTTTTCTATGTGTTGTGTGTAGTGTGATGTTGTGTTTCTGCGTTTGATGCAAAAAACTTACCAATTGTGAGCCCACTCCAGGTGTCTGTCCACCCCTTCCTTCTTCTTCTGGGAGCTCCTCTTCATCTTGTGATTCCTGTTTTGAAATAAAAGGCAATGAATAGACATATATTACAGAGATGATGGATTTTGGAAATAAAAACTTACCGTCAAACGCTGACGATGCGAGGGAGGGCTCCCAGAAGAAGATGTGCTGTCCTGTTGATGGCCAGACTCCATGGCTGTGGGTATTGCTGCTGCTGTTGCTGCTGCCAGTGATGCCATTTCTGCTGCTGCTGCTGCTGCATCTCTTGGGCGGCTGTTGAATAAAGAGAAACAAAGGGCCAATGAATATCTTGATATTCCATGGCCCTAGTTTGGAGGAACGGGGGATTTGATAATTACCGTCTCTCATCTGCTGCTGGACTCCCCTCCTCAGCATGTTCCATTTGCTGCTCCATTTGGGGTGGTGGTGGTGCTGATGGTGCTGCAGTGGTCTCCTGCCTTCTCCTGCTGCGCTTGGTTGCTTTCTTGGGTGGCATGTTGGGTGTGGCTGTGGGTCCCACTGTCTTGCTTTTATATATGTCTTGTGGGCAGAGCTACTGAGCATGCTCAGACCAAAAAAACCAGATCCGGCCACCGGATCCGGCTTTCGCCGGATCAGGCGCATTGCGGTGCTCATAGGCTTTCATTGTGTGAAAAAGCCGGACGCGCCGGATCCGGCGTGTCCGGCTTTTTCGCCGGAGACAAAAAACGTTACAGTAGCCGTTTTTTCCAGACGCCGGATCGCGACACATTGCCGGATCCGGCGAAAACCGGATGAAACGCATGGCCATCCGGCGCGATCCGGCGCAAATGCAAGTCAATGGGGGGGAAACCGGATCCGGCATTGCATTTCGCCGGATCCGGTTTCTGTCAAAAGCGCCGGATTGCGCCTGACGGCGAAAACCTGATGTGTGAAAGAGGCCTTAGCTGGAGGCTATTTTTGGTGATATGCTGATTTATGGCTTATGACACAAATAAACCTCATGAACTTTGGAAGAACCTGTCTCATGATTGTCTCCCGCTGCACCTGAGCGAGTCACATCCCTACAATATATATATTATATATATATACTGCTTAAAAAAATAAAGGGAACACTTAAACAGCACAATGTACTAAGATGTGTTCCCTTTATTTTTTGAGCAGTATTTTTTGAGCAGTGCCTTGCGAAAGTATTCGGCCCTCTGGAACTTTTCAACCTTTTCCCACCTCTCATGCTTCAAACATAAAGATACCAAATGTTAGTTTTTGGTGAAGAATCAACAACAAGTGGGATACAGTTGTGAAGTTGAACGAAATTTGTTGGTTATTTTACATTTTTGTGGAAATACAAAAACTGAAAAGTGGGGCATGCAATATTATTCGGCCCCTTTAACTTAATACTTTGTTGCGCCATCTTTTGCTGCGATTACAGCTGCAAGTCGCTTGGGGTATGTCTCTATCAGTTTTGTACATCGAGAGACTGAAATTCTTGCCCATTCTTCCTTGGCAAACAGCTCTAGCTCAGTGAGGTTGGATGAAGATAGTTTGTGAACTGCAGTTTTCAGCTCTTTTCACAGATTCTCGATTGGATTCAGGTCTGGACTTTGACTTGGCCTTTCTAACACCTGGATACGTTTATTTGTGAACCATTCCATTGTAGATTTTGCTTTATGTTTGGGATCATTGTCTTGTTGGAAGACAAATCTCCGTCCCAGTCTGAGGTCTTTTGCAGACTCCAACAGGTATTCTTCAAGAATGGTCCTGTATTTGGCTCCATCCAACTTCCCATAAATTTTAACCAGCTTCCCTGTCCCTGCTGAAGAAAAGCAGGCCCAAGCCATGATGCTGCCACTGCCATGTTTGACAGTGGGGATGGTGTGTTCAGGGTGATGAGCTGTGTTGTCTTTACGCCAAACATATCGTTTGGCATTATTGCCAAAAAGTTCGATTTTGGTTTCATCTGACCAGAGCACCTTTTTCCACATGTTTGGTTTGTCTCCCAAGTGGCTTGCTGCAAACTTTAAACGACACTTTTTATGGATATCTTTGAGAAATGACTTTCTTCTTGCCACTCTTCCATAAAGGCCAGATTTGTGCAGTGTACGACTAATTGTTGTCCTATGGACAGACTGTCCCACCTCAGCTGTAGATCTCTTCAGTTCATCCAGAATGATCATGAGCCTCTTGGCTGCATCTCTGATCAGTCTTCTCTTTGTTTGAGATGAAAGTTTAGAGGGACGGCTGAGTCTTGGTAGATTTGCAGTGGTATGATACTCCTTCCATTTCAATATGATCAATATGATCATTTGCACAGTGCTCCTTGGGATGTTTAAAGTTTTGTAAATCATTTTTGTATCCAAATCCGGCTTTAAACTTCTCCACAACAGTATCACGGACCTGCCTGTTGTGTTCCTTGGTCTTCATTGTGCTCTCTGTGCACCAAACAGAACCCTGAGACTATCACAGAGCAGAGGTGCATTTATACGGAGACTTGATTACACAAGTGGATTATATTAATCATCATTAGTCATTTAGGACAACATTGGATCATTCAGAGATCCACAATGAACTTCTGGAGTGAGTTTTTTTTTTTGCACTGAAAGTAAAGGGGCCGAATAATATTGCACGCCCCAGTTTTCAGTTTTTGAATTTCCACAAAAATGTAAAATAACTAATAAATTTCGTTCACAATTGTGTCCCACTTGTTGTTGATTCTTCACCAAAAATTTACATTTGGTATCTTTGTGTTTGAAGCATGATATGTGGGAAAAGGTTGAAAAGTTCCAGGGGGCCGAATACTTTCCCATGGCACAAGCGAAAAAAAGATCTGCACCTCCTAATTTGAACACTTGAAAGCTGCGAAAACTGCATAATATAGACAAAAAAGAACACAGCAGAACATGTGCATGAATCTAGGTCATGTGAAAACACAGAAAAACATTAAAAACATTCAATTTATATTAAACTTCTTTCTCAAAATTTTCCAAAAAATTTTTTCACATTTTTTTTTTACTTACAGTAATAGATGAAAAATGAAGGTTCTTAGTGCACAAATTAGCCAATTTATGTAGGCCCATCAACCACAGCAAGGTGACCTCCCTCTGATGGGTGCCTGCTCTACAATATAAGCCACTTCTGGGCCACCAGCCAACAATTTTGGACAAACATGTCACTACCAGGCTAAGCCTACAATTTATGGGCAGGTAGAGCTGATCAAGGCACCTGCAAGGCCAATGGGAGGAGTGCAAGATCAGACTGGAGGCAGCCAGCATCCAGTAATTAAATAAGAAAAAAATGATCAGCACCTCCTAAGGCCTCTTTCACACTTCAGTTTTTTGCATCAGTTCAAATCCGCCAAAAAGTCAGACAAGCGGATCCGTTCTCAACTGATGTGAACGGATGGCACAGGATCCGTTTTCAGACGGATCCTGAAAATGAGGAAATTTAAAGGAACCGCTGGCCGGGGTGGGGGGGGGAGAGAGAGGGAGAGGGAGAGGGAGAGGGAGAGAGAGAGATTTTTTTTGTCCGGCACCCGGAAAGAATTTCGGGTTAAATCAGTGTCTGGAGGATCCGCCAGGGAAAAAAACGTTGCAAGCTCCGTTTTGAAATCTTTGAGGAAGGTGACGGACAGCAACTTTTGGCGGATCCTAAAAAAAAACGGATGCAACGGACAGCAATCCGTCACAATCCGCCATTAATGGAAGTCAATGGGGAAAAAAAGGATCCTCAAAAGAAAATTGAGGATCTGTTTTTTTCAAAACCTGGCGGATTGTGACTGATTGTAAAAAACTGAAGTGTGAAAGAGGCCTAAGGTGTGTATATATATATATTGTGGCATGGCTAAGGGTTGTATAGTCGATGGGAGATATGTGTCTCAGAGATGGCTTGTCTCCGTAATGTAAGGCATAATGGATATTACTATACCTCTAATGTACTGCAAGGACCTGTGGTGAGGTGACAATCACGTGACGAGTCAGCTGCTGGGTTCGTGGGTGTGGCTACACCCCTATAATGTAGACTCCTCCTGAAACACAGAGCTGTATGTGGGGAGGGACAAGCCTCCTGTGTGTGCTGAGGCTCCTGGACTGAGACTGAAGGAATGGACATTTATGTTTTTTCTTCTTGATCTGAAGGCTGTTTCTTTTGGTGATGTGCTATTTTGGTTTATGAAGCAATAAACCCTATGAACTTTACATGGAACGTGCCTCCTGATTGCCACCCATTGCACCTAAGCGAGTGAAATCCCTACTATATATATATATATATATATCTAATATATAAAGCTCAAAGTGTGTATGTATGTGTGTATGTATGTGTGTATGTATGTGTGTATGTGTGTGTGTGTGTAAGTGTGTATGTCCGGGATAGGCATCCGCACCGTCGCAGCTACAGCCACAAAATTTGGCACAGTCACACGTCTGGACCCCGAGAGCGTCCTAAGCTATGTTGTGAGGCAAAATTTTAACCCTGCGCGTTCCAATTCACCAAACAATTTTGCCCCTATCTACATACTGGGGGAAAAAGTGTGTGCGTGTGAAGCCCCGCCCCTCATTATGATGTCATAATGCCCCTATTTGCATACTGGGGAAACTGTGTGCGTGTCAAGCCCCGCCCCTCATTCTGATGTCACAATGATTGCCATGGCGACGCTGATGTCATCATAGGTTGCAAGCCCCGCCGCCGCTCATTATGATGTCATAATGGTTGACTATGGAATGGAGGATGTGTGATGGGTATATGGGCACTGGACTATGGGATGGAGGATATGTATGACGGGTATATGGGCACGGGACTATGGGATGGCGGATATGTATGATGGGTATATGGGCACGGGACTATGGGATGGCGCATATGTATATGGGCACGGGACTACGGGATGGAGGATGTGTGATGGGTATATGGGCACTTGACTGTGGGATGGAGGATATGTTTGACGGGTATATGGGCACGGGACTATGGGATGGCGGATATGTATATGGGCACGGGACTATGGGATGGAGGATGTGTGATGGGTATATGGGCACTGGACTATGGGATGGAGGATATGTATGACGGGTATATGGGCACGGGACTATGAGATGGCGGATATGTATGATGGGTATATGGGCACGGGACTATGGGATGGAGGATATGTATGATGGGTATATGGGCATGGGACTATGAGATGAAGGATGTGTGATTGGTATATGGGCACTCGACTATGGGATGGCGAATATGTATGATGGGTATATGGGCACGGGCCTATGGGATCGTGGATATGTATGATGGGTATATGGGCACGGGACTATGGGATGGAGGATAATTATAATTTGCTATAACTAACCACAGTTAGTTACTATGCCCGGGCAGCGCCGGGCTCTTCAGCTAGTATATATATATAGCTCTGGCAAAATTTAAGAGACCACTTTCAAATGTTCAGTTTGTCTGATTTTTCTCTTTATAGTTATATTTTTGAGTAAAATGTAAATTGTTGTTTTAGTCTATAAACTTCTGACAACATAGTAACATAGTTATTAAGGTTGAAGGAAGACTTTAAGTCCATCTAGTTCAACCCATATCCTATCCTAACTTGCCCTAACATGTTGATCCAGAGGAAGGCAAAAAAAAACCCATGTGGCAAACAGTAAGCTTCACATTGGAGAAAAAAATTCCTTCCCGACTCCACATACGGCAATCAAACTAGCTCCCTGGATCAACGCAATATTAAGGAAACTAGTGTATATACCCTGTAATATTATACTTTTCAAGAAAGGCATCCAGTCCCTTCTTAAATTTTAGTAGGGAATCACTCATTACAACATCATATGGCAGAGAGTTCCATAGTCTCACTGCTCTTACAGTAAAGAATCCGCGTCTGTGAGTATGCTTAAACCTTCTTTCCTCCAGACGTAGAGGATGCCCCCTTGTCCCCGTCACAGGTCTAAGAGTAAAAAGATCATTAGAAAGGTCTTTGTATTGTCCCCGCATATATTTAGACATTGTAATAAGATCACCCCTAAGCCTTCGATTCTCCAAACTAAATAACCCCAAGTGTAATAAACTGTCTTCGTATTGCAGACCCCCTAGTTCCCTAATAACCTTGGTCGCTCTTCTCTGCACCCGCTCCAGTTCAGCTATGTCTTTCTTATACACCGGAGACCAGAACTGTACACAGTATTCTAAGTGTGGTCGCACTAGTGACTTATATAGAGATAAAAATATGTTCTCCTCATGAGCATCTATGCCTCTTTTAATGCATCCCATTATTTTATTTGCCTTTGCAGCAGCTGCCTGACAATGGCCACTAAATGTGAGTTTGTCATCCACCCATACACCAAGGTCTTTTTCAGTGACAGTTTTGTCCAGTGTTTTACTGGCACATAATTATACATCTTGATCATTCTACCCAAGTGCATGACCTTACATTTATCTCCATTAAAGCTCATTTGCCATTTATCAGCCCAAGCTTCTAGTTTACATAAATCCTCCTATAATATAAAATTGTCCTCCTCTGTATTGATTACCCTGCAGAGTTTAGTGTCATCTGCAAATATTGAAATTCTACTCTCTATGCCCCCTACAAGGTCATTAATAAATATGTCAAAAAGAAGTGGGCCCAAAACTGATCCCTGTGGTAACCCACTGCTAACCGTGACCCATTCCGAGTGTGCTCCATTAATAACCACCCTTTGTTTCCTATCCCTGAGCCAGCTCTTAACCCACCTACACATATTTTCCCCTATCCCCATTGTTCTCATTTTATGTATCAACCTTTTGTGTGGCACCGTATCAAAAGCTTTTGAAAGTCCATGTACACCACGTCCACTGCATACCCTTGGTCCAGTCCTGAACTTACCTCTTCATAAAAGCTTATCAGAGTAGTCTGACAAGAACAGTCCCTTGTAAACCCATGTTGATATTGGGTCATGAGGTTATTCTTCTTCAGATACTCCAGTATAGTATCTCTTAGAAAACCCTCCAGGATTTTACCCCAGTTGAGGTTAAACTTACTGGCCTATAATTTCCAGGTTCACTTTTAGAGTCCTTTTGGAACATTGATACCACATTTGCTGTGCGCCAGTCCTGTGGAACAGACCCCGTCGCTATAGAGTCCCTAAATATAAGAAATAATGGTTTGCCTATTACATTAATTAGATCTCTTAGTACTCGTGGGCGTATGCCATCTGGACCCAGAGATTTATCTATTTTAATCTTATTTAGCCGGTTTTGCACCTCTTCTTGGGTTAGATTGGTGACCCTTAATATAGGGTTTTCTTTGTCTCAACATTTCACCTAGCTTTTTATTTTCAACCGTGAATACCGTGAAGAAGAAGGTGTTTAATAAATTAGCTTTTTCTTCGTCATCTACAACCATTCTTTCCTCACAATTTTTTAAGGGGCCTACATCATTCTTTTACTATTGATATAGTTGAAGAACAGTTTGGGATAAGTTTTACTCTCCTTAGCAATGTGCTTCTCTGTTTCCTTTTTGGCAGCTTTAATTAGTTTTTTAGATAAAGTATTTTTCTCCCTATAGTTTTTTAGAGCTTCAACGGTACCATCCTGCTTTAGTAGTTTAAATACTTTCTTTTTACTGTTAATTGCCCTGCTTGCTTATTTGTTTGGCCACATTGGGTTTTTCCTATTTCATGTCCTTCTATTCCCACAAGGTATAAACCGCTTACAGTGCCTATTTAGGATGTTCTTAAACATTTCCCCATTTATTATCTGTATTCTTATTTCTGAGGACATTGTCCCACTCAACCAGATTAAGGGCATCTCTAACCTGGTCAAACTTTGCCTTCCTAATGTTCAGTGTTTGTGTGACTCCCTGACACGTCCCCCTAGCGAAAGTCAAGTGAAACTGTACAATATTGTGGTCGCTATTTCCTAGATGCCCGACGGCCTGCAAACTGTCAGGTCTATTAGATAGTATTAGGTTTAAAAGGGCTGCTCCTCCGGTTGGATTCTGCACCAATTGTGAAAGAAAATTTTTCTTGGTTATTAGCAGAAACCTGTTGCCTTTATGGGTTTCGCAGGTCTGTTTCCCAGTTAATATCCAGGTGGTTAAAGTCCCCCATAACAAGGACCTTTTTATGAGTTGCAGCTTCATCTATCTGCCTTAGTAGTAGACTTTACATGATTTCTGTTATATTTGGGAGTTTGTAACAGACCCCAATGAGAATTTTGTTACTATGTTTTCCTCCATGTAGTTTGACCCATATAGACTCGACATCCTCATTCCCTTCACTAATATCATCCCTTAAAGTGAACTTTAGGGTATGTGCACATGCTGCGCATTGGTCTGCGGATTTTTCCGTGCGGATTTTGCAAAATCCGCAGGTCAAAAGACCTGCGATTTATTTGCGGATTAGCCTGTGGTTTTGCCCTGCGGTTTATCATCTCTACAATGGAGGAGATGGCAAACCGCTGCGGAATCCGCAGAAAAGAATGACATGTCAATTCTTTCTGCGGATTGGAAACCGCAGCAAAAAACGCGCGGAAAATTCCGCACCGTCTGCACTGCGGTTTCTATTTTCCATAGGATATAATGGTACTGTACAATGCAGCTAATTCTGCTGTGGATCTGTGGCGCCTCTGAGGCTTCAGTCGCCACAGAGGTACTGCACCTTCTCCTAAGGTGTGTTACCCCACCATCCAGGTGGGGTGGAACTCCCTTTAACATTCCAACACCTGCACCCCACACAGGATAGTTCAGCAGGGACCCATCCATGCTTTATGCTGGAAAGGTCATGGGTTGCCTTTTGTGGTCCCTGGCTTTGTAACACGGGAGGTGCTGGGGAGGCGGGTTGTTCTCCTGAACTTCCTAAGGAACTGGAGGGACCCATATCACCGCAGACAGTAGAAATCTCCATGGCCCTTTCCCTGGGCCCCACCAGTCCCTATCCCTCTCTATGGGAGATTGAGTATATGCGGCTAGCAAGTAGTCAGCGGGACGAAGATACCACCTCTGAAAACAGTTCCAGTTCAGTTTCCAGAACCCCAGGAGGGGATCAGCACTAAGAAAAATACTTTTCCAAATCTCATTACCCAGGAGGGTTTGTCGCACCAGTTGTGCCTTTGTCTTTTTGTTCATCATGTTGCCCAGTTTTTGATTGGCAGCGTTGTTTTTGAAATGGAACTGTAGAGATCATAGACGCTGATTGGCCCAAAACTTTATCTGTAAAATAGTTTGCACCCCTTTGGGTGCTCTCTCTTGGTTTTACATGAAGAACCCGTTGTGAAGCTCATGTTTTACCTATAGACACTTTGCGAAGATGATGTTTTTGAATGGACACTTTTCGAAGAATGATGTCTACCTCAAGGGACACTGCAAGAAATCCCGGCTGGGAGCAGTGTTCAGCACTTTGCAAGAATCTTTGAATGTTTTATGATGACGTATCTGATAATGTTGTGTCTTATGAAAAGTACATGTCTTTTATAGCATGTTTGACACAGAAAATTAGAAAAGTTTTGAGATAGAATGTGAGAATTGAATAAAGAATGAAGAATTGAAAGTGACAGGTGACAGGCCAAGTACAGATGGTCAGTGTCTTGCGTCCAGTAGAGAGAGAAAGAAAAAGAGAATAATTAATGGAAAATGTAATAAAGAAAATGTGTTGAGTATAGCACTTGGAATTAAGAATTGCACTTAAGTAAACTTTTGATACTAGGATAGGAAATTAGCCTGTTTGTAACGTTTAAGAAATGTGCCCCCTACATTAGGAAGATTAGATAAGTATTGTTAAACAGCATTTATAATTTTTTGTGTGTTCCTGTATTGTACCTTTTGTTGTCTTGCAGCCCGTGGACGTGCTGTGTTTAACGGGGGTATGTGGCGCCCCTGAGGTTTCAGTCGTCTCAGAGGTACTGCACCTTCTCCTAAGGTGTGGTACCCCACCTGTTGTGAGCTCATTTTCCCCTTCACCATTGAGGTCTGATGAACTCCCTCTTCTGGTGAAGGAAGGTAGTGAGGCTGATTACCAAGCACCTGGGCAGGATGATGATGACTGGGTGACGGGAATTACTGACTGGATATAAGGCAGCCGACGCCCTTCTGCCTTGCTGGTGATCTCTCTGAGGGATTCTAGGAGACCAGTCTGATTCCTGCTCCTCAAAAGCTAAGTTTTCTGCTCTACTTTTTGCATTTGTGTTTTGGTTTTGTTTTGCATTGTTTTCCTTGATTTCTGCCATTCCCTGCTGGGGTGAGCTGAATTCCTTTTTGCTCTGTCTTCAGAAAATACCTGAGTACTGATATAGCCTTTTTGAAGCCTAGCATCTTCAGGGCTTTTTTCCCTATCAGCTGTTGGCTCTTGTTTTGATAGGGTTTTGGCGGATTACAGACAGCAGCTTTTCTATCCTGTCCTATCTAGTTAGCTTGGGCCCCATCATTTTCTCAGCCTATCTTTCTATCTGTGTGAGTGTTTTTTCATCTTGCTTCACCGTCATTATATGTTGGGGGCTGCCTATTGCTTTGGGGTCTGCTCTGGGGCAGTTTAGATTTCCCTTTCTGTCTTTAGGCTATGTAGTTCTCCGGCTGTGATCGAGGGGTCTAGGGCACCGTAGGAACCCCCCACAGCTACTGCTAGTTGTTGTTGATAGGTTCAGGGGTCTGCAATCCGATAGCTGCCAACTTCTCTGGTTTTCTGGACTTAGCTAGTTGTTGTGAGTTCATTTTCCCCTTCGTCACTGAGGTCTGGTGAACTCCCTATTCTGGTAAAGGAAGGTAATGAGCCTGATTATCAGGCACCTGAGCCTAATGAGGATGACTGGCTGAGTGGAGTCACTGACTGGATATAAGGATGCCGACGCCCTTCTGCCCTGCGGGTTATTTCTCTGTGGACTTCTAGGACACCAGTCTGATTCCTGCTTCCCTAAAGCTAAGTTTTCTGCTTTGCCGGTTTGCATTTATGTTTTGTTTTTGTTTTCCTTGCTTTTCTGGATTCTGCCATTCCCTGCTGGGATGAGCTGAATCTCCTTTTGCCGGTTGCTCTGTCTTCAGAATATTCCTGAGTACTGACATAGCTTTTTTGAAGCCTAGCGTCTTCAGGGCCTTTTTCACTGTCAGTCTGTTGGCTCTTATTTTCATAGGGTTTTTCACGGATTGCAGACAGCAGCCTTCCTGTCCTTTCCTATCTAGGTAGTTTGGGCCCCGTCTTTGCTCAGTCTATCTTTCTGTCTGTGTTAGTGTTTTCATCTTGCTTCACCGTCATTATATGTTGGGGGCTGCCTATTGCTTTGGGGTCTGCTCTGGGGCAGTTTAGATTTCCCCTTTCTTTCTTTAGGCCTATTTAATTCTCCGGCTGTGATCGAGGGGTCTAGGGCATCGTAGGAACCCCCCACGGCTACTGTTAGTTGTTGTGATAGGATCAGGGGTCTGCAATCCGATAGCTGCCAACCTCTCTGGTTTTCTGGACTTAGCTAGCATTTCTGTTTTTGCCTCCTACGGTGACTCATTCATAACACCCACCATCCAGGTAGGGTGGAACTCCCTTTCACATTCCAACACCTGCACCCCACACACAGGATAGTTCAGCAGGGACCCATCCATGCTTTATGCTGGAAAGGTCATGGGTTGCCTTTTGTGGTCCCTGGCTTTGTAACACGGAAGGTGCTGGGGAGGCGGGTGGAGTTAGATATAAAAGAGAGGGAAGGTGTAGGATTTCAAGTCAGTCTGGGGTGAGTCCCAGAGAAAGGAAGTCACTCAGACAGGAGTGAGGATCCCTGGAAGAGGGATGGAGGAAGGAGTGCTGCAGCTGCCTCAGTGACCTGAGCCAGCTGGCACGGGAAAGGAACAGAAGGAGAAAGAGACGTAGACTGGAGACTACAGATTCCATAAGAGAGATAGAACAGATCAGAACGAAGGAGAATAGAAGGACGGTGGGAAGCAGGTTGAGAAAGAGAGAGAACCCTTCCAGTCCAGAGCGCAAAGGCCGGGGCCCGGTCCCCGAGGTTGATTGGATCTTTATGTCCGGCAACAGACACCGGAGGAGTAGTTAGCCACTAACGCCTTACTCCCATCATAGACTTGGGACACAACAGCAACTGAATAGAGAGCCGGGACGCAGAGAGGAGTCCCCGAAGCAGGCTACAGCTGTCTGTCATACAAGTAGAGACTAGGAACACCTAGAGAGAGGCATTCCAGGGTAACTAAGTACTGGAGTGCTTCGCACCTAAAGGCGCACGGGAGGAGTCATTCAGTAAGGTACATATTGGCGGAGTGTGGAGGGGAGAATCCTATCCTGCCTGGAGGTTGACTGGGGCCCTGACCTGAAGAACACAGTGCGGAGGCCGGCAGTCGTGTGAACTGCAAACAGTGAGTAAAGCTTTGGAACCGCATACTCTGGTGTCCTCCAGTTATTCCAGCACCGCTACATCTGGGTACCAGCATCTATACCATCCTGCGCCTCTCCTCATCCATTGCACCTACACTGCCCTGGGACTACAGCTCCACCTGTGGGGAGCTACACCATCTTTGCTGCACCACACCATCAGTCCCAGTGGATCTGCATGCAGCGTTGGCTCAACATCTTACTTGCCAAACACCACGTGTGGCGTCACAAACTATCCAAATAAACTATTACACCATTAACATCACCGCCATTGATATTGGGCGCCCAGGGCCACGGACCGGGTCACCGCTGCTGTGACACACATTCCCCCTGACACCGGCCCGGTACCGAGTACCCCACAGCCCTGGGTGTGAGGGGCGACCCAAATCCGCAGGGCCAAAACCGCTGTGGATCCGCAGCAGAATCCGCAGAGTGTGCACATACCCTCAGACAAGACTTTACATAAAGACCAACCCCTCCTCCTCTCCGATTTTTACAATCCTTTCTAAACAGACTATAACCCTGTAAGCAACGCTGAGCAGGCGCTCCAACCGGAAGCGCCGTCACACACCTGCTGAATGCACCAGCTTACACATAAAAAGGCAAGCAGACCGCTCCACTTCATGCCCCGAAAAAGCCAACGCGAAACACGTGTCGGGGTTCTCCTGCCTACACAGCTGAGGTAATATGCATTCATTATACTGTTCACTTATGGCACTTTAGCCTCTTACCTTCTTTGTCTACTCTGATGTCTCAGCATGCATCCTGGGGGTAATTATCCCTATACATTGCGCTAGCAAGCATTATTGACTTTATTTACTTACTGTTTACATATCCTTGCACTCTGCACCATTTTTTACGCCTTGATATTTTAAAGCTCACATAATGAATACTGTTGAATACTGTCATGATTTTTTGACATACATGTGGAAATAAACCTCTGCTTTTTGCACAGTATTTTTTGGGGCATATTTTACCTGTATATGTAAATATTAATTCACATCAATTGGTATGTTTATTTTCTTCAGTCATTTATTCTATTTACCGTCATGGTGCAGCGGTACTTTTTCTTGTTGCAGTGTCGTCATGTTTTATGTACTAATTGATTTTCATATTTAATGAAAATTTTTTTTTTTTTTTTTTTAAATAATACCATAATAAAAATTTGAGATTTTTTAAGACTTGGCTTCCATTTGCCCTTTTTCGGATGATTTATATTTAAAGCTGTCTCCTAGGCACTTTCTCATTAGGAATTGTCATAGTTACCAGTAGATATTTCTGCTTCTAGGCCTTCCATCTTGTTTGTCAGGCTTCTGGCGTTTGCAAGCATGCAGTTTAGAGGATTTTGTTATGTTCCAATCTCCTCCCTGTGGATTGTTTTTGAAATTATATGGTTGCATCACGAACTGTCAGAGACCCCTGGCCCCTCCCACACTGCTCAGATTTGTTGCAGTCATTTTTGAGGCTGTATATCAGTTACAGCCATCTGAATCGGGACACTTTGGTGGTGAAACCATGAACATCTGCAAGCACCATTCAAATGTTTGACAATTTTGCTATACATTATTCATTCACATGTGAATTACCCCATACAGGGGATCACTGCGTTTACACTGGTGGTTGTTAAAACTCCAATTGGCTACACAGAAACTAATTGGCAGTAGTGTAAGAGGACACTACTGGGCAAATTAATCTCTTCATAGTCCATTTACAGTGGATTTTGACCTCCCACAGAGGCGCACCTCCAGTGATGTTAGCGCAGTTTATCTCAGTGGGTGACAAGACATTGTTGTCATGATCTGACAGTTTTAAATTGCACTGGGTGAACTTTTTTTACTTTGGAAAGTTCCAAGGTGTCTTGACTGTCCCCGGTGGTGGGTAGGTGTATTGCACTTTAGGTTTTTGTGCACTTAATTAGGGATCAGGTGTGACACCCTATAAAGGTGTGCTAGGGGTGTGCAATCACTGCCTGTGATATTGTGAGTTTGTGTTTCACTCTGAGTTGGAGAGCCTGGAGGAAGGATGGAGCTGGTGAGGAGTCCTGCGCAGCTTAGCCAGGGGGGACGTGTTGCAGCTATGGTGTCTGGACGAAGGGCTGGCATGGCGTGGTGGGGTCGCAGTAATGGTGTCAGCGGGAAGTGTCTGCATGGGCTGGTGGAGTGGCGACTATGGAGAGTGGCACTCACCATGTGGGACTTGGTTGCTGAGCTGGACTCAAGCATGCTTGACTTCGTGGCAGAAGCTGAATACTTCCTTGGGACTCTGGTACTAAGCAGCTGCAACTGGTGGTGGACTCTGCTCCAAGGCTGCACTAAGGTGAAGGATCCTGTTATGGTGATGGATCCAGGTGGAGGAGAAGATGCACTCAGGTGGAGGGCTCTGTTGCTGGGAGCGCACGCAACAGAGCAAAGCTAAGTGGTTTTCCCCTGTATTGTCTCTTTCCTCATGTGTGTTATTAGTGCAGTGGTGGGATTAGTCTCCGCACCGACCCATTCCCTAGTGAGGGTTTAGGGTCAGGGTGAGCAAGGGCGTTAAGGTACGCGTGCGGCGACAGGTGCGGAGCCTGTATAGGGAATGTAAGGAGTGCAGGGACATTGGCTCAGGGGAGCTTAGGAGGTCTCCACGTCCCGCATTCCCTATCGCAGGGCCCACCATTGTTAAAGTTTCCCAGGTTCCCCCTTTATTATTTAAATTCGCCTTTCTGGAGGCGGGGTTTCCAGATTGTATTTATAACGTGTAATACCCAAATTCGCCAGGTGGAGGCGGCGTATCCATCTGCACGTTTTATTATTTAAATGCGCCCCACTGGAGGCGGTGTATCCAGGGTCACGTGTGTCACATGGGTTCACCTTGCGGAAACATCTGCGTCCTGACACACGTGACCATGACATTATCACAGGCCTTACAGTTTTTTTTTCTGGTGAGCTTTGGCCATGTGGAGACCGCTGAGTAATTGCTGCTGGGCCTCACTGAGGTGAGTGGGGAGCGGCAAGGTGTTTAGAGCCGCTGCAGCAGCAGTTATCACGGTCTGGGGCCTCTGCTCAGGTAACCAGGAAATTAAAATGGCGGCTTTGGCAAATTGCGGGTCTGGCAAAAGCCCCTTGAGTCGCTGCTGGGGAGCGGGACTTGCTCATGCACGTGGGCGTACCCAGGCAGGAGGGAGGAATGGTGCCCCACGGAGCTGCTTGGTGTTC
The DNA here is from genome assembly GCF_039654945.1 of Dendrobates tinctorius. Taxonomy (NCBI): domain Eukaryota; kingdom Metazoa; phylum Chordata; class Amphibia; order Anura; family Dendrobatidae; genus Dendrobates; species Dendrobates tinctorius. Next base: position 55,699,294 of record NW_027361683.1, on the reverse strand, counting down.
CCCGAGGTAAAGGGGTGCGTTCCAGTGATGAGCAGACTGGTGTAGAGTCCGCGGGGCTTACGCCAAATCTTAAATACCACCGTAGAAGCCGCCCCTCCTGGCCGTGTGGAGGCGGCCAGTGAGTGTATATTTCCTCCATATGCGTTCCCTCTCCCCCTGGTGTGAGCAGCAGGTGTGCTGCGGGGGAGTAGGGACAAATCTCAACCCTCGCCATTAAACCAACCCTGGGAGGCGCAGACCTCATGGTGAAGAGGGTTGGAGGGTGGTGACCCCTTGGTGAATAGCGGGGGTGTGAGTGTGTTGACACAGGGGGAAGCCTCTGTTATCTGGTCCTAAATTAGTTCACCAATTTTTTGACAAACGAATGTGTGTAATAAACGTTCAGGTCCGGACCTGTGTGTGAACGAGCGTGTATGTGTGCCACCAAAAAACATCTTGTGGAAGTGTGTTGTGGAGCCTGATCAGCTCATAACAAACAAACATACACATACATAAACTCGTTCCCCAGGTCGGCGCTGTGGAGATGAGTGGTGCCTCCAAAATGAACTTTATTGCCAATTCCAGCGGTGCGTTTGTCATTAACCTGAAGTGTCAGGTAGTGGTGGGGTGAACTCAGAATCTGGGCGTCCCCGCTGTAGGTGTTTCCCTAATGAGGGGTGGTCTTGAGGGTCCAGAGGCCCCTCATTAAGGAGGGGGTACTGTCATGATCTGACAGTTTTAAATTGCACTGGGTGAACTTTTTTTACTTTGGAAAGTTCCAAGGTGTCTTGACTGTCCCCGGTGGTGGGTAGGTGTATTGCACTTTAGGTTTTTGTGCACTTAATTAGGTATCAGGTGTGACACCCTATAAAGGTGTGCTAGGGGTGTGCAATCACTGCCTGTGATATTGTGAGTTTGTGTTTCACTCTGAGTTGGAGAGCCTGGAGGAAGGATGGAGCTGGTGAGGAGTCCTGCGCAGCTTAGCCAGGGGGGACGTGTTGTAGCTATGGTGTCTGGACGAAGGGCTGGCATGGCGTGGTGGGGTTGCAGTAATGGTGTCAGCGGGAAGTGTCTGCATGGGCTGGTGGAGTGGCGACTATGGAGAGTGGCACTCACCATGTGGGACTTGGTTGCTGAGCTGGACTCAAGCATGCTTGACTTCGTGGCAGAAGCTGAACACTTCCTTGGGACTCTGGTACTAAGCAGCTGCAACTGGTGGTGGACTCTGCTCCAAGGCTGCACTAAGGTGAAGGATCCTGTTATGGTGATGGATCCAGGTGGAGGAGAAGATGCACTCAGGTGGAGGGCTCTGTTGCTGGGAGCGCACGCAACAGAGCAAAGCTAAGTGGTTTTCCCCTGTATTGTCTCTTTCCTCATGTGTGTTATTAGTGCAGTGGTGGGATTAGTCTCCTCACCGACCCATTCCCTAGTGAGGGTTTAGGGTCAGGGTGAGCAAGGGCATTAAGGTACGCGTGCGGCGACAGGTGCGGAGCCTGTATAGGGAATGTAAGGAGTGCAGGGACATTGGCTCAGGGGAGCTTAGGAGGTCTCCACGTCCCGCATTCCCTATCGCAGGGCCCACCATTGTTAAAGTTTCCCAGGTTCCCCCTTTATTATTTAAATTCGCCGTACTGGAGGCGGGGTTTCCAGATTTTATGTATAACGTGTAATTCCCAAATTCGCCAGGTGGAGGCGGCGTATTCACCTGCACGTTTTATTATTTAAATGTGCCCCACTGGAGGCGGTGTATCCAGGGTCACGTGTGTCACATGGGTTCGCCTTGCGGAAACATCTGCGTCCTGACACACGTGATCATGACAATTGTATCATGGGGCTGCTGCAGACAGTCAGTGGCCTCTAGTTGACTGTAGCTGTTAATGTTATGTCAAAGCTGATCCTCATTGATGGAGTATTGAGGAGATGCAGTGGTCACTTGACACAGTAATGTAACGTCATCCACTGGGACATCACTAGAATGATGATCTGCGGGAGGTGATTATCCATTTTTTTTTATTAATGGGACACTGAACTGATTAACCTTAGGGTTGTCCAGTATTAGTAGTAGTGAACAACCCCTTTAACAGCCTGTTAAACAGGCCATCTTTATTTACCACTAGCTGAAGAGCCCGGCGCTCCCCGGGCATAGTAACTAACTACGGTTAGTTATAACAAATTATGATTATATCTATTGTAGGGATTTCACTCGCAACGGGTGGCAATCAGGAGGCACGTTCCATGTAAAGTTCATAGGGTTTATTGCTTCATAAACCAAAACAGCACATCACCAAAAGAAACAGCCTTCAACTCAAGAGAAAAAAAACATATGTCCATTCCTTCAGTCTCAGTCCTGGAGCCTCAGCACACACAGGAGGCTTGTGCCTCCCCACATACAGCTCTGTGTTTCAGCAGCCATCTACGTTATAAGGGTATAGCCACTCCCACGAACCCAGCAGCTGACTAGTCATGTGATTGTGACCTCACCACAGGTTCTTGCAGTACATTAGAGGTATAGTAATATCTATTATGCCTTACATTACGGAGACAAGCCATCTCTAAGACACATATCTCCCATCGACTATACAACCCTTAGCCACGCCACACTACATATATAAAATTTAATGTGTGTGTGTGTGCATCTTTCATTTCACCAGAGCTGTTTAAAAGAAGCTGAGCTGTGATTGGTTGCAATGAGCAACAGTTATCTCCCCCTCTGCCTAAAACCGTGGCTTGGCACTTTCACCTACCAGACAAGGGATTCTTGAGAGAGCATCGGCATTCCCATGTAGCTTCCCGGCCCTATGCTCTACATGGAAGCTGAATTCTTGCAGGGCTAAGAACCAGCGGGTGACCCTAGCATTCTTACACTTTGTTTTCCTCATCCATCTGAGTGGGGCATGGTCGGGTATTAGCCTAAACTTCAGTCTCACTAGGTGGTACCGTAAGGTATTCACTGCCCATTTTATTGCCAAACAATCCTTCTCTACGACTGAGTAATTATTTTCGCATGAAGATAGCTTCCTACTCAGGTAGAGGACAGGATGCTCCTCCGGATGTATCTCTTGGGAGAGGACTGCACCTAACCCGACATCTGAGGCGTCTGTCTGAAGGATGAAATCTTTTTTAAAGTGGGGGCAGTTAACTGACATGTAGGGCAGGACCTGCAATAGTTTACTATTTCCCGGTGACACCCAGGCCAATAGAACCTCTGCACAACCTGTTCCGGCATTTTTTCCACCCCCAGGTGTCCCCCCAAGATGTATGAATGAGCCATGTGCAACACTTTCCGTGAATAGGGGCCTGGTACTATTAACTGCTCCACCAACTACTCCCTTATTTTCGTGACCCGGTATAACAACTCCCCACTCATCATAAAATAGGGGAACCTTGTGTCTGCTCCCGACTCTTGTGCAACCCCATTAATGACGGTGACATTGTTGAAGGCTTCTCTCAGCGTTGGGTCCCTATGTTGGGCAGTCCCAAAATTCTCACTGGCCACCCCTAACTCCGGAATGTCAGATACAGGGGACCCTTCCTCCTCATCCCCCACAAGGACACATAAAGGAAACCAGTCTGTCTCTGGTGGTGGCGATACCTTATTAGGGTGCATTGGTTCCCTGCTCTTGCTAGCAATCTCAGAACCCTTACCCTACAGCTCCCAAAACAGACAGAAATCCCGGCCTATAATTATAGGATGCAACAAGTCCTGAACAACTCCAACTTCATGCGACTCGGTGCCATGCGCCGTTTCAATGTTCTCCCTTGCCATAGGGTAGTCCTTTGCATCACCATGAATGCACTGTATGCCAATCTTTTTACCCGGGAGTAAGTTGAAAAGGAAAAGTGGCCCTTACAAGGGTCACCAAGCTCCCGGAGTCCAGGACTGTTCGACCTTTCACCTTCACGGGACACGTTTGAGGCCCCTCGTTAGGAGGAGAGTTCACACTGCAGGCTGGGTATACATAGTACGAACTACGGCGTCCCATGCTGCAGTCCATCTGCTCGGTGGTCTGGGGACAACAGGCAGCTATATGTCCTGGCCCATGGCACCTCTAACAAATAATATCTCCCGTGGGGACCTTGGGCACCGCGTCCCTCGCCCCTTTTGACCTTGGACACCCCACCCTTTTTTGGATTCCGCCCCCTGCTGGGACCCCCAATACGGAATGGGCTGCTTCCCCAAGAAGCCTTCCATCCACTGGTATCTCTCGACCAGCCCAACCAGTTCATTGGCATTCTGGGAATCACCCTGGGCAACCCAAGTCTGTAGGGGTCTCGGCAGGGAATGCAAAAACCGATCCATCACCACTCGCTCTACCATCTGCACAGACATAGAAGACTCAGGCTGCAGCCATTTCTAGACCAGGTGCAAGAGGTCGAACATTTGGGGGCGAGGTGGTTTGTTCTGGTGGTAAGCACAATGGTGAACTCGCTGACCCCTGTTAGTCATTGTCACCCCCAAATGTGCGAGAATCTCCGCTTTTAGTTTGGGATACTCCTTGGCATCTTGCAAAGTCAAATCATAATACGCCTTCTAGGGCTCCACCGTCAGGTATGGGGCCAGTACCTCTGCCCTCTGCTCTGGCTGAAGTTTTTCCCTCTCAGCCACCCTCTCAATCACTGTCAGGAAGGCCTCCACATCATCCTCAGGGGTCATTTTTTGTAATGCGCGCCTTCCTGACGTGGGTGTCATCAGCCAGACCTGGGGTTGGGGCGCTTGTCCTGCCCTGGATGGCGGTTGCCAGAAGCTGCATTCGCTGCTGTTGCTTCTGCTGGCTGTGACGGATCCCAAGGGTGAACCCACTGGACCGTGGCAAGCGAACCTCCCCTGGGCGAGCGGGCCAGGTGGACCACCCCCTATACAGGGAGCGTTAGGGACAGGCCCAGGGGAAACTACTCACCACGGCAGCTGGTACCCGAGAGGGCCGGAGGCACGACAAGAGAACTGGCAGGCAGGCAGGCAGATGAAGGCGCTGGACCGGAACCGGTAGAACTGGAACTCAGGAACGGAGGCTGGCGGGTACCGGCAGGTAAGGCAGGAACGGTGAGACACGGATCAGACGGAGGCACAGGCTGGAAGCGGACACGAGATGGCGGGAACTGGGGAAACACAAGGACCAAGTAAAGCTAGGAGCACGGGAACGACAGGCAGACAGGGAGCCGGAGTCACGGGGAGCCACAAGTGACGATCAGGCAGCGATTCTGAGGAAGAGGCTGCCTCTTATGGAGACCTGAGTTCCGGGTCCGGTCAGCAGGGTCAGGGGGGCGGAGAGAAGGATGGGCTTGGCCTGTACTGAGGGCAGAGGCACGAGGCGCACATGCGCCGTGGATAGACCAGCGGGACAGAGCGCGGACCCGACGGCAGAAGTGCGGGTGAGCGCGCGCCCGCTGCAGGGGCGCGTCGAAGGCGGCGGGCGCTCCCGGAGGTGGAGAGCGTGGAGCCGGTGGGACCGGGAGAGGCGGTAAGTATGACAGTACCCCCCTTTTACGCCCCCTCCTCCCAAGGCCGGAAAGAAACTTAGCTAACATCTGGGGGGCTTTGATGTTCTCCCGGGGCTCCCAGGATCTCTCCTCTGGGCCAAAACCCTTCCAGTCAATTAAAAAAAAGGTTTTACCTCTAGATCTTTTCATAGCAAGAATCTCTTTGCCCTCAAAGACATCCTGTGTGGACACGGGTGCGGGAGTACTGCCAGTGGAAGCATGGAACTGGTTGAGTATGACTGGTTTCAAGAGGGAAACATGGAAAGAATTTGGGATCCGTAGAGAAGCGGGGAGTCTTAGCTTGTAGGCAATGTCGTTGATACGAGCCAAGACCTCAAAGGGTCTGATGTAGCGAGGGCCTAGTTTATAGGAGGGAATCTTAAGACGAACAAATTTTGAGGATAGCCAAACTTTATCCCCAGGGCGGTACACCGGAGCATCCAGGCGTCTCTTATCTGCGTGCCTCTTGAACCCATCACGTGCTCGCTGGAGTGCAGTTTTGGTCTCCTGCCAGACCCTGGAGAACTCCTCGGTCAGAAGATCGGCCGCCGGCACACCCGAGGTCGGGAGTACCGGCAGAGGTATACCAGGATGTTGACCGTAGACCGTAAAAAAAGGCGACTTAGCGGAGGATTCGCTGGTGTGGTTATTGTAAGCGAATTCGGCCCAAGGGAGCAAGCTGGACCAGTTGTTCTGGTGAGCGTTGGAAAAATGTCGGAGATATGTTACGAGGATCTGGTTCGTGCGTTCCGCTTGACCGTTGGATTAAGGTTGATAAGCGGAGGAAAAGTCCAACGTTACTTCCATTAGCTTGCATAGTGCCCTCCAGAAACGCGAAGTAAACTGAACCCCTCTGTCCGAGACAATGTGCTTGGGGAAGCCATGAATCCGGAAGACATGAGATATAAAAATCCTCGCCAGGTCAGGAGCGGAAGGTAAACCGGGCAGAGGGATGAAGTGGGCCATCTTGGAGAAGCGGTCCACGACCACTAGAATGATCGTGTGACCTGAGGACCAAGGTAGATCCGTAATAAAATCCATCCCGATATGCTGCCAGGGAGCCGAAGGAACCGGAAGTGGGTGCAGAAGACCGGAGGGTGGCTGTCGTGGAACCTTGTTCTTGGCACACGAAGGGCAGGAAAGGATGAAACTTCGGACATCCTGAGACACAGAAGGCCACCAATAAAAGCGAGAGATGAGGAAGAGTGTTTTCTTGAGACCGGCATGACCTGCTAACTTGGTGGCATGACCCCAATGTAGAACTCGCTTCCTGTCATCATCTGGGACAAAAGTCTTGCCGGGGGGCAGGGAAGCCAGGTTAACCGGTGCGACTACGATGAGCTTGTTTGGCTCCACAATGTGGGAGGGCTCCTCCTAGTTGTCGGTGACTAGGAAGGATCGGGATAGGGCATCCGCTTTGAGATTCTTATCACCCGGACGGAAATGAAGCTCAAAATCGAACCGATTAAAGAATAATGACCATCGAGCCTGCCGAGGATTAAGCCTTTGTGCTGATTGAATGTAGGCTAGATTCTTGTGGTCGGTGTAGATCTGGAGTGGATGTACAGCTCCCTCCAGAAGATACCGCCATTCCTCCAAGGCTAGCTTAATGGCAAGCAGCTCTCTGTCCCCGATGGTATAGTTTTTCTCCGAAGGGGAGAAAGTCTTGGAGAAGAAGCCGCAGGTAACCAAGCGACCAGAAGGGGATCTCTGAGAGAGAACCGCACCGGCTCCGGTGGCAGAAGCGTCTACTTCTAGGGTGAACGGTTTGTTAGCCTCTGGACGGTGTAGCACCGGGGCGGTTGCAAAGGCTTGTCTCAAGGTTCGGAAGGCGTTCTCGGCCTCGGGAGGCCAGTGGTGAGGATCGGCTCCCTTTCGGATCAGAGCAGAGATGGGAGCTGTCAGAGAGGAAAAGTGCGGAATAAACTGCCGGTAATAGTTGGCGAATCCCAGGAACCGCTGGATCGCCTTAATTCCTTGAGGACGTGGCCAGTTGAGAACGGCAGACACTTTTCCTGGATCCATGCGCAAGCCGGAATCGGAAATGATGTAACCCAAGAACGGCAGAGACGACTGTTCGAAGGCGCATTTCTCCAGCTTGGCGTAGAGGCGATGTGTTCTCAAACGGAGTAAAACTTGACTCACGTCTTTTCGGTGTGAGGACAAATCCGGGGAGAACACCAGAATGTCGTCCAAGTAAACCACCACGCAGGAATAGAGAAGATCTCGGAATATGTCGTTGACGAATTCTTGGAACACTGCGGGAGCGTTGCATAAGCCGAAGGGCATAACCAGATACTCATAATGACCGTCACGGGTGTTGAAGGTGGTCTTCCATTCATCACCAGAGCGGATCCGGACCAGATTGTAGGCCCCTCGGAGGTCTAATTTTGTGAAGATCCGTGCACCCCGTAGACGGTCAAATAGCTCCGGAATGAGGGGAAGAGGGTATTTGTTCTTAATGGTGATATCGTTGAGCCCTCTATAATCAATACAGGGACGCAGGGACCCATCCTTCTTCTTGACAAAAAAGAACCCGGCTCCTGCAGGTGAGGAAGACTTGCGAATAAAGCCTTTGGCCAGGTTTTCCTGTACGTATTCAGACATGGCCAGGGTCTCGGAGGGAGACAGCGGGTAGATCCGACCACGGGGCGGCATAGAACCGGAAAGCAGATCGATGGGGCAGTCATATGGACGATGCGGGGGCAAGGACTCTGCTTCCTTCTTGTCAAAGACGTCCAAAAAGGCCCTGTAGGCGGAGGGCAACTCGGTTGATACCGACGTTGAACGTGGGAATTTCGGCGGCTGTACAGGAAGTAAACACTTGTCTTGACAACGTTGGCCCCACCGTAGAACGTCACCAGAACGCCAATCTAGGATAGGCTCGTGGATCCTTAGCCAGGGAAGTCCCAGGAGGATGGCATGGGACAAAGAAGGCAGCACGTAGAATACTATCTTCTCCCGGTGTAAAGCGCCGACCTGAAGCTCGACCTCTTCGGTAACCTGAGTAACGGACTCCCGCAGGGGTTGACCGTCGACCGAAGCAATCTGCCGAGGGGTCTCCAGGGATCTGACAGGAATTCCAAGTCTCTTAACCGCCTCAAGTTGAACGAAGTTACCAGCCGCCCCAGAATCTATATAGGCCCATTCAGAAAAACGTTTACAGCCCAGACGCAAAAGGACAGATAGAGTCAAGGGTAGAGAGGAGTCAAAATTACCTAGGAAGACCTCTCTTACCTGTCCTAGGCGGAGGCGTTTCCCGGGCGAGTGGGGCAGGCGCGAAGAAAGTGAGACGCACTCCCACAGTAGAAACAGAGCCCCTGTTCGACCCTCTCTCTCCGGCGCTCCTCCACCTGTTTGAGGCGGTCCACCTGCATGGGTTCCGGTAGCGGGAGCGTGGACGCTGGTGTTGAGCGGACTCGAAGTGGACTCTGAGCGGCCGGAAGAGCGCGGGGGGGTCTCCTGTCCCTAGCGAGCTCTCGGGAGCGTTCTTGAAAGCGGAGATCGATGCGGGTAGCCAAAGAGATTAAATCCTCCAAGGAGGTGGGGGTATCATGACCCGCCAATTCGTCCTTGATTCGCCCCGAAAGGCCCCGCCAAAAGGCTCCCACCAAGGCCTCATTGTTCCAACCCAACTCTGAGGACACGGTGCCAAACCGAATGGCGTACTGACCTACTGAGAGCGAACTCTGATGGAGATTAAACAACGCTTCGGTGGTGGAGGCAAGGCGACCGGGTTCATCAAACACCTTACGAAAGGTGTCTAGGAAAAAGCAGAGTTGGGTAACCAGGGGGTCGTCTCGTTCCCAGAGGGGGTTAACCCAGGCTAGGGCCTCTCCTTCTAGGTGGGACACGATGAAGGCCACCTTGGCACGGTCGGTGGGGTATTGTTGCGGCAGCAACTCGAAATGTAGCTGGCATTGATTTAAAAACCCTCTACACGTCTTGGGGTCACCACTATATCGCGGGGGTTTAGCCAAACGCGGGGATGGGGGCGGTACCGCAGGCTGCACCGGAGCTGCAGCCACGGTCTGGAGGGCCAGCAAGCGGTTGTCCACCGAGGCCATGTAGTTCAGGATATGAGCCTGGGTGTCGCGCTGCTGGGCAAGCTCCTGCTGGAGACCGGTGATCTGGGTGGCATTCCCTGGGTCCGAGGCCTGTAAAGACGAGAGGCGCGACTCCATGGACTTGAGGAATGACATGATCCTCGCCTGGTTTTCCCGCAGAAACAGAAGTTCCTTTTGGGTCGGAGCACCAGCGGGGTCCATGGCCTGATCGTTCTGTGACGGATCCCAAGGGTGAACCCACTGGACCGTGGCAAGCGAACCTCCCCTGGGCGAGCGGGCCAGGTGGACCACCCCTTATACAGGGAGCGTTAGGGACAGGCCCAGGGGAAACTACTCACCACGGCAGCTGGTACCCGAGAGGGCCGGAGGCACGACAAGAGAACTGGCAGGCAGGCAGGCAGATGAAGGCGCTGGACCGGAACCGGTAGAACTGGAACTCAGGAACGGAGGCTGGCGGGCACCGGCAGGTAAGGCAGGAACGGTGAGACACGGATCAGATGGAGGCACAGGCTGGAAGCGGACACGAGATGGCGGGAACTGGGGAAACACAAGGACCAAGTAAAGCTAGGAGCACGGGAACGACAGGCAGACAGGGAGCCGGAGTCACGGGGAGCCACAAGTGACGATCAGGCAGCGATTCCGAGGAAGAGGCTGCCTCTTATGGAGACCTGAGTTCCGGGTCCGGTCAGCAGGGTCAGGGGGGCGGAGAGAAGGATGGGCTTGGCCTGTAATGAGGGCAGAGGCGCGAGGCGCGCATGCGCCGTGGGTAGACCAGCGGGACAGAGCGCGGACCCGACGGCAGAAGTGCGGGAGAGCGCGCGCCCGCTGCAGGGGCGCGTCGAAGGCGGCGGGCGCTCCCGGAGGCCACGGGCGACGCTGAGCCCGACAGGGAGGCGACAGCAGGAGCCGCGTGTGAGGCGGAGGTGGAGAGCGTGGAGCCGGCGGGACCGGGAGAGGCGGTAAGTATGACACTGGATCTGCTTTAGCAACAGCCTGTTGGTCTCCTGTTGCTGTGAATGGGACTGGACCAGGTCCTTCAGCAGGTCCTCCATTATTCCAGGTAGTGCTTGCTGCCTTGCTGCAAACTTGACCCAGGACATGCAGCAACTGTCTCAAGTCTCTGCTGTGAATACAAAGAACGGGAAGATATACCCCTGTTTCGTGGACTTTAAAAAGGCCTTTGATTCGGTGTGGCACCCAGGCTTATTCCTGAAACTGCTGGAGAGCGGAATAGGAGGAAAGACCTATGATGTTATCAAAAGCTCCTACACCGAGAACCTCTGCAGTGTGAGTGTGACCGGCAGAAGAACGGCTTATTTCCAGCAGAGCCGGGGAGTCCGACAAGGCTGCAGCCTAAGCCCAACGCTCTTCAACATTTACATCAATGAGCTGGCTACCGCTCTGGAATCTTCCACAGCACCAGGTCTCACCCTCCACGACGTGCAGGTGAAATTCCTGCTGTATGCAGATGACTTGCTGCTTCTGTCACCAACCGAGAAAGGCCTCCAAGACAACCTGAAAATCTTAGAGAAATTCAGCTCCACCTGGGCTCTACCGGTCAACCTAAAGAAAACCAACATCATGGTGTTCCAGAAGAGAAAGAGAAAATCAGACCAGCACCCTTCATTTATCCTCAACAACTGCGCCCTTACAGGAATGGACAAATATACCTATCTGGACCTAGAGATTCACCGATCAGGGAGCTTCAAACAAGCCATAGAGACCCTGAAAGACAAGGCATGCAAAACCTTCTATGCCATCCGAAGGAAACTCTACCATCTAAAGCCACCAGTGAGGGTCTGGTTAAAAATCTTCGACTCTATCATCACCCCAATCCTCCTGTATGGCAGCGAAGTCTGGGGTCCTCACACCTACCCAGACTGGTCAAGGTGGGATTCAAGCCCAACAGAAATATTCCACCTGGAATTCTGCAAGCACCTTCTCCAAGTCCATCGGAGCACCTCCAACAGTGCTTGCCGGGCCGAGCTGGGCAGATTCCCTCTACACCTAACGGTTCTAAAGAGGGCACTGTCATTCCGGGCTCACCTATGTAGGAGCAATCCAAGCTCCCATCACCATAAAGCCCTGACACATGTAGGGGAAACAGAAAAACCAGGACCCTCGGAACAGCTCATCCAAACCCAACCTGACCAGAAAACCAATCACAACAACCTGACAAAAGCCGGAATCAGGAAGATGGTAGACGAAGGCCAGGAGAGGTACGTAAGTGACTGGAAGAACGACATCATCAGCTCACAGAAACTGACCATGTACCAGAGTCTACAGAGAGACTACAGACTGGCTCCATACCTGGAGAAACTCCCGGACCCCAAAGACCGCAAGATCCTGAGCCGGTATAGACTCAGTGCCCACAGTCTGGCCATCGAATACGGCCGACACAGGCAGAGCTACAAGCCCAGGGAGGAAAGACTGTGCCAACACTGTGACCAGGAGGCCCTGGAGGATGAGACCCACTTCCTGCTACACTGCTCCAAGTACTCAGCAGTGAGGGACACTCACTTCAGGAGACTCTCACATCTCTTCCCGGATTTCACCACCATGAAGGAGGAAGAGAAAACATACATCCTGCTGGGGGAAGAAGAGAGAGCAGTGGAGATAGCAGCGCAATATGTGAGCGAATGCCATAGACTGCGAGAAAGAGAACTATGATATGCCATGGACTTCTATGGCCCCCACCCTGGATGTGCCCCAATCCCCCATCCACCTTCCCTATGCCATGGACTTCTATAGCCTCATCCTGGATCTGCCCCCATCCACCTTCCCTATGCCATGGACTTCTATAGCCCCATCCTGGATCTGCCCCATCCACCTTTCCTACAGCCCCTTCCCAACATCCCTACAGTCCCTATCCCTATTCCCTTCTGTACACCTGCTTTGGCAAAACTAATGTGTATTTAGTCCTGCCAATAAAGCTTCTTTGAATCTTGAATCTTGAATGCTGCCCGCACGTCTAGCACCAATTGTAGGGATTTCACTCGCTTAGGTGCAACGGGTGGCAATCAGGAGGCACGTTCCATGTAAAGTTCATAGGGTTTATTGCTTCATAAACCAAAACAGCACATCAGCAAAAGAACCAGCCTTCAGCTCAAGACAAAAAAAACAAGGGTATGTACACATGGTGCGGATTCTGCTGCGGTTCCGCAGCGTTTCTGCACCTGCGGGTCCGCAGCAGATTCTGCTGCATTTCCTATGGAAATAAAAAAAGCTGTGCACATGCTGCGCTTTTTTCCACGCGGTTTACAAACCGCAGCATGTCAATTGTTTGGTGCAGAAACACTGCAGTTTTACACCTCATCCATTATGAGGTATAAAACCGCAGGGCAAAACCGCAGGCAAAACCGCAGATAAACCGCAGGACTTTTGTCCTGAGGATTTACCTGCGGTTTTCTCTACAAAATCTGCACACCCAAAAATCTACGTGTGCACAAAGCCTTAGTGTCCATTCCTTCAGGCTCAGTCCTGGAGCCTCAGCACACACAGGAAGCTTGTGCCTCCCCACATACAGCTCTGTGTTTCAGCAGCAGTCTACGTTATAAGGGTATAGCCACACCCACGAACCCAGCAGCTGACTAGTCACGTGATTGTGACCTCACCACAGGTCCTTGCAGTACATTAAAGGTATAGTAATATCCATTATGCCTTACATTACGGAGACAAGCCATCTCTGAGACACATATCTCCCATCGACTATACAACCCTTAGCCACGCCACACTACATATATAAAATTTAATGTGTGTGTGCATCTTTCATTTCACCAGAGCTGTTTAAAAGAAGCTGAGCTGTGATTGTTTGCAATGAGCAACAGTTTTCTCACTCCATGACAACACTTCAGCAGACAGTGACCGGGTGGGAGAAATCTATCATCCCCAGGAACATAAGCTCCCAGCCATTGTCTGCCCCCCAGAAAGCAGCAGAGAGCACATGACAAAAATGAATCACCCCCACTCATGCCCATATACCCATCACACATCCTCCATCCCATAGGCACATCTTCCCTCTTAAAAGATCCCTTTAATAGAAGCCTGGGGTGAGAATCAGAGCGTTGAGGGATTTACCCTAACTTCCATACCGGAGATCCCTTTAAGAGAGGCCTGGGGTCAGTACCGAAGCGCAGAGTGGATTTTCCCTCTTCCATAACGGGGATCCCTTTAAGAGGGGCCTGGGGTCAGAACCAGAGCGCTGAGTGGAATTGCCCTAACTTCCATAACGGGGATCCCTTTAAGAGGGGCCTGGGATCAGAACCAGAGCGCTGAGTGGATTTGCCCTGACTTGCATACCAATGATCCTTTTAATAGAATCCTGGGGTCAGATTCAGAGTGGTGAGGGATTTGCCCTAACTTCCATACAGGAGATCCCTTCAAGAGAGCCTGGGGTCAGTACTAGAGTTGAGCGAAACAGGTCAGCCAGATTCATAAGTCGCCGACTTATGGCAAAGTCGGATTTTCGCCGACCGAAACCCGACCACAGCGTGAAGTCGGCCATGCGGTCGGCAAAACGAGCTCCAAAGTCGGATTTCCCAGAATGCTTGCACATGACTTTTTTCAGCCACTGAGCAAGGACGTACACTGTGGGCAACGAGATAACATGTGCAGCGTCCGGGGAGAGAGAGAGTTTTCGAGCACTTTAAAAAAGCGGTCCGGCATGTAGGTGTGTTTACTGTCCTCCACTCCCTGCCGACTTTGCTTCCCCATCGACTTGCATTTGGTTTCGTGTTTCAGTTGGACCTTCGACTTTTCCCGATAGTCGGACGATTTCGTTCGGCTCGACTTTTGAAAATACTCGGGTACTCGGACAGAACAAAGAGCCCAATGTAAGTCTATGGGAGACCCGAGCATTTTTGCCGTGATCCCCCCGGGGGTCCTTTTAAGGCCTAGAAATGTCTGAAAATGATGGAATCACTGCTCAAATGACACGGGGACATCATGGGGATCGCCCCTGGAAGCATTCCTGACTCCTAGTTCACAGCTTTAAACAATTTTTTCCGAGATTCATGCCATTTTTCCTGGTGCAACAAAAAACACACCAAAACTAAACTAAAACGGATTTTACTGGGAAATATGTTAAGGTACATCCTTTGCAGGTTAATGACTTGCCTGTAAGGTAAAATAATTAACCCCAGACCGAAATGCTCCTCCCCCACTTGGGCTTAGTTCAAACGCAGCGTTTTTGAAGCATTTTTCAACTTTAACTTTGCTTTAATCCACTACAAATGAATTCACTGGGAAATGTCATTGTAACATTTACCAACCCTATCTGACCATGTGGTGTGTGACACATAAGCAGACCCATCGTCATGGTTAAGACATGGTTAATGTCCTGTTCTCACAGGTTTAACTTTTGCCGGCCTCTTTTTGGATCTGGGAGGGGTATTTATACTCACTCCAGACTAGGATTCCCTGTCAGCTATACTGTTATTCTGGCTGTGTATCTGACCCCCCTGGTGTGCGTGTTTACTGCATTGCTTGTTTGATTCCCGTGTATGACCCGGTCTGTCCCCTCACTCTGAACTCCATCTCTCGTTTTGGTACTATTGTCTTCTCCAGGTCTGACCTCCTGGCTTGGCTATTGTTACTCCATTACAGTTTGTCCCTATTGTACCATCCATTGCCCGTTCTGGTTTTCTGATCTATTGCTACGTCCTGACTATTCGCTCTGTCTAGCCCTTTGGTACTGTCCTGCTATCTCGTGCTTTGACCCGGCTTGATCTGGTTTACGTCCCTGTCTATGCCCCTTGGTAACTTGTCCCGTAGTTACCTTTCTAGGAGTTTCCCTGCAGCTCCTAGCTCTGTGGAGCTTAGGTCATGCTCCCAGCAGTCACGTGCTTCAGGTCCTGATAGTCTGAAGCACGCATCGTCACCGCTGCTGTCCCGCTCCACAGGTATCTTTGAGCACTGTTTTTGTACTCAGGACACGCGCACTGGCTTAGTGAGCAAGTGCAGTGCGGTGTTCCTGACACCCATCTTGTTTCATTTATGGAGGAGGAACTTTTAAAGTCACAGAGCCTATTTTTACTAGTGCATCAGTGTAAAGGGGGTGCTATGTGCCTTTCCCTTTAACTAATGTATATGTGTAAAATGTGTTGTTGCAGTAATAAAGTAATGTAGGGACAGCATAGGTATGTAGTTAGGATATTGGAACACTAGGGGGCACTGTCGGGTTAGAATATAAGTCGTTGCCATAGATATAGAGAAATGTAGATAGGATATAGTTGATTAGGTAAGATGTGTGGGAGGAGTCAAGTTACTTGGAGTGGAGTGTGAGAACAGGCATGACGCAGTTCAGTGGTCTGGAGTATACGGAAGAAAGTTGGAAGTCGCCTTTTGGGGAGCACTGTCAGGGATAGGCCAGGAAGAGGATCTCAGGTTGGATTCTGGGGACACCATCTGGAACTGACAGGGACCTAAGGTTCAGTTGAGACTGCAAGCGGCAGTCTGGTATTTTTGCCAAAGATAGCCCCTCATCACAGCAGGCACCCGGGTGTATTGCCAAGTTTTTAACACTAAGGTTCGGATACAGCTTTAAAGAAGGCTACTACTTGCGATATAATGCAATTTTATTTGAAAGCACAAAATTAAAGGAATAGTATGATTGGATAGTATGATTGCATACACTCGTATATTTTAACATACAAAGGTTAAGTACATATAAAGATTGAATACATATAATGATTTAGTATATATAAAGAGTAACTACAGTATATACAGTATATTCACATCATCATTAAGAGGTTTTTAAGCATCATCCGTCAGGAATATCAGAGAAGCAATACCAAGACAGAGAACTCCTGGGAGATTCACAACACTGCATGGGCATCCCCACTTATGCAGGTATCACAACACTGTACATGTGTACAGGTTCCAGTTTTGCTTCTGTCTAAGTCATGTTTCTCTGGTCTTAAATAGTAATTTACACTTATGTGTAACTAGCTTCAACCAACCCTTTAATGACAAACAACAAACATAGATAATCATAGAACTGTTTGTGAAACAAGAGTTCTCAAGATTGTGTCACTGTGAGCATTATCTGTCTGTCTGTAACTGTTAGGGCATAAAGAGTCTCAAAGTAACTACATTTAACCATTTTATGCTTTGTCCTTGAATGTGTGTTTTTCTACGCAATATGATGTTATCATGTATACGCCCATTTTGCCGCAATGTGCTTTCTTTGTCTGTATCATATATAAAAAGCCCCTGGTACTGTTGTTTGGGGCCACAACATCGCCAACCTGCTGCCAGGCCATAACATCGCCATTCTGCTGCCAGATATCCCAGTGTCACTTTGTCTTTCTGGACACCTGTTTGTGCCTACATGCTTTGTGTCACTGACTTGCCATGAAACTGTTCTGCTGCGATTCTCCAAATAAACTTCAGTCTCAGCTTGATCGTCTACATATTTTTCCTGGCTCTTCCAGCTCTCAGTAAGACTTTCTCACAAGTGTCGAAGCCTAAGCCAGGAGGAGTTGCTCCGGAGAGCTTCCTCCTGAAGAACCACTGGAAGGATTTGTGGATGAGGGCTTGAGGCTGGAAGGATGAAAAAATAAAAAAAGCACGTGGCCACGTGTGAATCGCTCAAAGTAAGCCAGCCTGAAGGAGGAGAACCTCTCGTGAAGCGCTCCAAGCCTGCTTGATTTTGATAAGAAAACTACAAAAAAGTACTTTAAAAATATATGTGCAACCAACAAGAAACCTCTACGGGAGTTATCTACAAGGACGTGAGAAGTTTTGTTGCCCAGTAGCAAGAGACTTTTAACCCCTTTCTGACATGTGACATACTTTCTCATCCATGGGACCCAGGCCCGTATGACCATGGATGGGATAGAACGTCACCGCGATCAGTGGCACTCACGGGGGGAGCGCCGCTAATCGCGGCTTGGTGTCAGCTGATTATCACAGCTGACACCTGGCACTATGTGCCAGGGGTGGTCACGGACCGCCTCTGGCACATTAGCCTCTGGCACACTGCGATCAAACATGATTGCAGTGTACTGGGTGGCACACGGAAGAAACGCGCAGGGATGGGACTACCTGCATGTTTCCCTGAGACCCTCGGAGCAACGCAATGTGCTCGCGTTGCTCCGAGGGTCTCCTCCCTGCAGGCCTCCGGATTCAATATGGCCACGGGGCCTTCGAGGTTCTGCAGGGAGATGGCTTTCTCGGTGCTGGCTGAGAGCAGGCACTGAGAAAGCCTCCTGCAGTGCCTGTCAGATCGCTGACACTATATCGATCTGACACTACACAGATTGATCTCACACTATACAGCGATGTCCCCTCCTGGGACAATATAATAAAGTGAAAAAAAAAACCACTTGTAAAAATATCTTTAAAAATTACTAAATATCTTAAAAAAAAATATTCCCTAATAAATTTTTTTTTGTAAATAAAAGAAAAGCAAGGCAAAAAACAATGCTTTATCATCATACCGTTGATCAAAAAGTGCAATAACACGCGATCAAAAAGATGAATATTAATAAACATGGTACCGCTTAAAACATCTTGTCCCAAACGAGCTGCCATACAGCGTCATCAGCAAAAAAATTAAAACCTTATAGCTCGCAGAATAAAGCGATGCAAAAATAATTATTTTTTATATAAAATTGATTTTTATTGTATAAAAGCGCCAAAACATAAAAAATTATATAAATGAGGTATCGCTGAAATCGTACTGACCTGAAGAATAAAACCGGTTTATCAATTTTACCACACGTGGAACGGTGTAAACGCCCACCCCCCAAAAGAAATTCATTAAATGCTGGTTCTTGTTCATTCTGCCTCCAAAAATCATAATAAAAAAAGTCATGTGCCCGAAAATGGTACCAATAAAAACGTCAACTCGTCTCGCAAAAAATAAGACTTCACATGACTCTGTGGGTCAAAATATGGAAAAATTATATCTCTCAAAATGTGACGATGCAAAAACTAGTCAGCGCATGCGCGAGTGTTGCCGCAGCACATGGGGCACTTCCTCCTGCACCCACGGAACGCAAGCGATCCACCACTGCTTAACAGCAGGGATCCATGCGAACCTGGTGAGTGCATTGGGAAGGCCCGGATGCAGCGGAGCCTGGGCATGCGCACTAGCCCAAAGTAGAAAAACAAGGATATGAGGATATATATCAAAGCAGAACCAGAAAGAAAGGAGAGAAGGGAAGCGGGTAATAAATATATACAGCTCTGGCAAAAATTAAGAGACCACTTCCAAGTGTTCAGTTTGTCTGATTTTTCTCATTAGGCCGGAGTCACACTAGCGACAAAAATGGACGAGTGCAATGCGATAAAAAATCGCATTGCAATCGTCCCGATGTTAAACTATGGGGCGGCTCCCATCATCCAATTTTTTTCTCTGCCGTTTTCCTTGGGACGATACAATCGCAGCATGCTGCGATTGTCACCAATCGGATCAGACTCGCCAATGCAAGTCTATGGGTACGATAAAAAATCGGATTACAAACGGACCACAAGTGTGACTTGCGATAAAATTGCAAGACTTCTTCAGATGACAGGAAATTGCATCAGGCATTGTCAGGAAGCTTTGGCATGCAAATTACACTGGCACCCAGTACAAAAAAACAGGAATAACGAATCCACGAATTAATCCAGCATGTCAACGCATATAAACGTCGAAATGCTCATAGTTCTGGTCCAAGAGAGGCCAGAGCAATGGGACCCGAGAGATGTCCACTATGCGGACCGGGCACGCAAGGAGGCTGCGTGGAGAAGAATCTGTTCCCAGATGTTCACAGATTATGCGGACAGATCTCAGGAGGAGCAGAAGCAAATTAATAAGTACACTAATGGCAAAATGTTTAAATTTAAAATTAAAAATGTGTCAACAAACTTAAATTTAAAATATTCATATGGTATATTGGGGTACAAATATGTGGCCTCCTTTACAGCTTAACACTTTGAAAGTAATACACCACATTGTAATGTCTGAACATTTGCACAATATAAATTAGACATCCATGAATGTTGGCCCCATGAATTTTGAATGACGTATATTGCAATCATTTTCAAATTGTGCACACAACTAATGCGGTGCTCTTCTCCTTGTTTTTTGGGCCCTATCTTAGCCAGTATATACCTAAATGCTTTGACCTTAAATAATAATAGATGTTCTTACCCATACCTCACTCACAGCTGATTGTGTTTAGCTGCACATATATTCAGCTCCATGGGTCTGCTCCAGACGTAGTCGGCTCCATCTATCTAAAAATCCATATCTCAAAGTACATATTTCTAAGTACTCTGAATTAGACTAGAATTCTAGAATGCATTTGGCCACTCATGACCCCTACAGTATTGTCATCATCACCATCTGACCGAGATGTTCTTCTGTTCCCACAGGTATGCATTGCTGAATTTCCATCCCTCTCTCCCATGCTCCTGAAAGCCCCATATCAACTGCATTGTATTTTTATATGGTATGCATTGCTGAATTTTCACCCCTCTCTCCCATGCTCCTGAAAGCCCCATGTGAACTGCATTGTATTTTTATATGGTATGCGTTGCTTACCCATCTTCTTGTATCCATAATTGTACTCCATTCTTGTTATCTTTGCCACACATCTAAGTGGTCTGTAAAACCCCTTCCCCCTTTTATGACCTTTGCTTAACTCTGTGCATTTAGCCTGGGCAGTCACACCCCACTCTCACTCACAGCTGATTGTGTTTAGCTGCACATATATTCAGCTCCATGGGTCTGCTCCAGACATAGTCGGCTCCAACTATCTCAAAATCCATATCTCAAAGTACATATTTCTAAGTACTCTGAATTAGACTAGAATTCTAGAATGCATTTAGCCACTCATGACCCCTACAGTAATGTGATCATCACCATCTGACTGAGATGATCTTTTGTTCCCACACGCATGCATTGCTGAATTTCCACCCTTCTCTCCCATGCTCCTGAAAGCCCCATGTGAACTGCATTGTATTTTTATATGGTATGCATTGCTGAATTTCCACCCCTCTCTCCCATGCTCCTGAAAGCCCCATGTGAACTGCATTGTATTTTTAGATAGTATGCATTGCGTACCCATCTACTTGTATCCATAATTGTACTCCATTCTTGTTATCTTTGTCACAGATCTAAGTGGTCTGTAAAACCCCTTTCCCCTTTTATGACCTTTGCTTAACTCTGTGCATTTGACCTTGGCAGTCACACATGTTGTGAGTTCATTCTCTGGTTCACCAGTTGTGAGTTCTCCTTCCAGACTCCCTCTGGTGGTAAAAGGAGGTAGTGAGGCTGATTTGATCGGTGGAGAACTGCCACCTGAGAATGAGGATGATTGGACCTCAGGATACTCAGATTGGATTTAAGACAGCCGACGCCCTATTCAGTTGCTGGTGATTCCTTCTGGCTTGTCAGCTCTTGGTTTTCAGCTCTGTTCCAGTCATCTAAAGCTAAGTTTTTCTGCTAATGTTCACACTTGATTTCGTTGGTCTATTCAGTTTTTCGTGTGGTCAGCTAGCCCCGGCTGGGGGCTGTGCTGAATTTCCACTCTTATTTATCAGTATTTTGCCAATTGGTTTTTTGTTCCTTACTAGTTCGATCTCTTTTTGCTCTGTCTCAGAATATTTCAGAGTGCTGATATAGTGGGAGAAGTCTAGTGACTTCAGGATTAATTTTGCTATCAGAAGTGTTGGACATTATATTTGTAGGGGTTTTTGCAGGTTGCAGACAGTGCCTTTCCTTTCCTTTCCTGTCTAGTTAGTTTGGGCCCCATCATTTGCTCATCCTATTTTCCTGCCTGTGTTTGTGCCTTCATCTTGTTTCACCGTCAATACATGTGTGGGGGCTATCTATTCCTTTGGGGTCTACTCTGGGGCAATTAGTTTTCCCTTTTCTTGCTTTAGGCTTATTTAGTCCTCCGGCCATGGCGAGGCGTCTAGGTTCATCGTAGGCACGCTCCACGGCCATTGCTAGTTGTATGGTAAGAACAGGGATCTGCAATCTGCATAGTTACCAACCTCTCTGGTTTTCTGTGACTTAGCTTGTTTTGCTTTTTTCTCCTCGGTGACCCATTCATTACACATACCCCACTCTCACTCACAGCTGATTGTGTTTAGCTGCACATATATTCATCTCCATGGGTAAGCTCCAGACGTAGTCGGCTGCATCTATCTAAAAATCCATATCTCCAAGTACATATTTCTAAGTACTCTGAATTAGACTAGAATTCTAGAGTGGATTTGGCCACTCATGACCCCTACAGTATTGTCATCATCACCATCTGACCGAGATGTTCTTCTGTTCCCACAGGTATGCATTGGTGAATTTCCACTCCTCTCTCCCATGCTCCTGAAAGCTGTTATGAGTTCATTTTCCCCTTCACCATTGAGGTCTGATGAACTCCCTCTTCTGGTGAAGGAAGGTAGTGAGGCTGATTACCAAGCACCTGAGCTGGGAGAGGATGACTGGGCGTCGGGGATCTCTGACTGGATATAAGGCAGCCGACGCCTTTCTGCCTCGCTGGTGGCTTCTCTGTTGAATTCTAGGAGACCATTCTGATTCCTGCTCCTCAAAAGCTAAGTTTTCTGCTTTGCCTTTTTGCATTTGTGTTTTGGTTTTAGTTTGCCTTGCTTTTCTGGATTCTGCCATTCCCTGCTGAGGTGAGCTGAATTCCTTTTTTGTCGGTTTGCTCTGTCTTCAGAAAATACCTGAGTACTGACATAGTCTTTTTGAAGCCTAGCGTCTTCAGGGCCTTTTTCCCTGTCAGTCTGTTGGCTCTTATTTTGATAGGGTTTTTCGCGGATTGCAGACAGCAGCTTTCCTATCCTCTCCTATCTAGTTAGCTTGGGCCCCATCATTTGCTCAGTCTATCTTTCTATCTGTGTTAGTGTTTTTCATCTTGCTTCACCGTCATTATATGTTGGGGGCTGCCTATTGCTTTGGGGTCTGCTCTGGGGCAGTTTAGATTTCCCTTTCTGTCTTTAGGCTAGGCAGTTCTCCGGCTATGATCGAGGGGTCTAGGGCATCGTAGGAACCCCCCACGGCTACTGCTAGTTGTTGTTGATAGGTTCAGGGGTCTGCAATCCGATAGCTGCCAACTTCTCTGGTTTTCTGGACTTAGCTAGCATTTATGTTTTTGCCTCCTACGGTGACTCATTCATAACAGAAAGCCCCATGTGAACTGCCTTGTATTTTTATATGGTATGCATTGGTTGCCCATATTCTTGTATCCATAATTGTACTCCATTCTTGTTATCTTTGCCACACATCTAAGTGGTCTGTAAAACTCCTTCCCCCATTTATGACCTTTGCTTAACTCTGTGCATTTGGCCTGGGCAGTCACACCCCACTCTCACTCACAGCTGATTGTGTTTAGCTGCACATATATTCATCTCCATGGGTCTGCTCCAGACGTAGTCGGCTCCATCTATCTCAAAATCCATATCTCAAAGTACATATTTCTATGTACTCTCAATTAGACTAGAATTCTAGAATGCATTTGGCCACTCATGACCCCTACAGTATTGTCATCATCACCATCTGACCGAGATGTTCTTCTGTTCCCACAGGTATGCATTGCTGAATTTCCACCCCTCTCTCCCATGCTCCTGAAAGCCCCATGTGAACTGCATTGTATTTTTATATGGTATGCATTGCTGAATTTCCACCCCTCTCTCCCATGCTCTTGAAAGCCCCATGTGAACTGCATTGTATTTTTATATGGTATGCATTGCTTACCCATCTTCTTGTATCAATAATTGTACTCCATTCTTGTTATCTTTGCCACACATCTAAGTGGTCTGTAAAACCCCTTCCCCTTTTAAGACCTTTGCTTAACCAATCATATTTGGCCTTGGCAGTCACACCCCACTCTCACTCACAGTTGATTGTGTTCAGCTGCACATATATTCAGCTCCATGGGTATGCTCCCGACGTAGTTGGCTCCATCTATCTCAAAACCCATATCTCAAAGTAGATATTTCTAAGTACTCTGAATTAGACTAGAATTCTACAATGCATTTGGCCATTCATGACCCCGACAGTATTATCATCACCATCTGACCGAGATGTTCTTCTGTTCACACAGGCATGCATTGCTGAATTTCCACCCCTCTCTCCCATGCTCCTGAAAGCCCCATGTGAACTGCATTGTATTTTTATATGGTATGCATTGCTGAATTTCCACCCCTCTCTCGCATGCTCCTGAAAGCCCCATGTGAACTGCATTGTATTTTTATATGGTATGCATTGCTTACTGTAACAACCCTGCTGGCGTCACTGCATGGCCTCCCATCCCACGCACATCAACTTACTCACTGCTCCGGGTCATGCTGTGAATTCTGTCTGTTGCCAGTCCTGTGCTCTGTGCCGCTGCTCTCCTTTATGTTTCCTGGCTATGTGTGTATAGGGGGGCGGCACCAGAACTCTCTGGTTCTTATTCAGTCAGGGTGCACCGGTCTAATCTGTCCCTGACCAATCACCTAGAGCCCTTGACTATTTAGTTCCGCCACACCCACTGAAACATTGCCTGTGCAATGTCTAATCTCAGTTAGTATCTTGCTGCTGAGCTATCCAGGCCCTGTCCTATGTCTTGCCTTCTCTGAAGGCTCTTATTGCGTATTCCTGTGTCTTGGTACCTTGCCTAGTACTTCTCTGTCCGCCTGCCAGGAGGCAGAATATCCTGGTCCTTGTGTCTTTGTCCCTGTGTTTCTGTCTGAACTCAGTCTTCCCTCTGTCTGTCAGTCTCCTTGTCTGTGGTTCCTTCTCTGCTGTGTCTTTCCTTGTGTCCTTCCTATCTGTGGCTCTGCACTCTTGCAGCTCTGCCTGCTCTGCTCTCTTGCAGCTCTGCCTGCTCTGCTCCCTTGCAGCTCTGCCTGCTCTGCTCCCTTGCAGCTCTGCCTGCTCGGCTCCCTAGCCACTCTGCCTGCACGGCTCCCTAGCCGCTCTACCTGCCCGGCTCCCTTGGAGCCCAGCCTACTCCGCACTCCTTCGGCTCTGTCTACTCCGCACTCCTGCGGCTCCGCCTACCTGCACCTCCTGTGTGAACAGGTCCAAACCTGTTCTCTCATATACCACTTCTGCTTGCCCTGTGTCTCAAGCCGTCACCTACCTGCTCTGTGTCTCCAAGCCATGCCCGCTTGCCCAGTGTCTCCAAGCCGTGCCCACTTGCCCAGTGTCTCCAAGCCGTACCCGCTTGCCCAATGTCTCCAAGCCGTGCCCGCTTGCCCAGTGTCTCCAAGCCGTGTCCGCTTGCCCAGTGTCTCCAAGCCGTGTCTGCTTGCCCAGTGTCTCCAAGCCGTGCCCGCTTGCCCAGTGTCTCCAAGCCGTGCCCACTTGCCCAGTGTCTCCAAGCCGTGCCTGCTTGCCCAGTGTCTCAGCCTGCCTGTTAGTCACAGCTGTCCAAGTGACTTGTCCCCGAGTGGGATCAGCAGCCACAGCCAGACACCACCCTGGAGTGGCACCCAACAGCTACCTGCCGCACAAGCCTGACCTCACCATCAGAGGCTCCAGTGAATACCGAGGTAGCTGTCGTAGTCACGCCCCTTCCAGGGTAGCCTGTTTTGTGGCACAGTGGGGCCACAACCCCACGGTCACGCCATTCAGCCAAGGCGTGAGCGTGACACTTACCCATTTTCTTGTATCCAAAATTGCACTCCATTCTTGTTATCTTTGCCTCACATCTAAGTGGTCTGTAAAACCCCTTCCCCTTTTATGACCTTTGCATGTGGCCTGGGCAGTCACACCCCACTCTCAATCACAGCTGATTGTGTTTAGGTACACATATATTCAGCTCCATGGGTCTGCTCCAGACGTAGTCGGCTCCATCTATCTAAAAATCCATATCTCAAAGTACATATTTCTAAGTACTCTGAATTAGACTAGAATTCTAGAATGCATTTGGCCACTCATGACCCCTACAGTATTGTCATCATCACCATCTGACCAAGATGTTCTTCTGTTCCCACAGGTATGCATTGCTGAATTTCCACCCCTCTGTCCCATGCTCCTGAAAGCCCCATGTGAACTGCATTGCATTTTTATATGGTATGCATTGCTGAATTTCCACCCTTCTCTCCCATGCTCCTGAAAGCCCCAAGTGAACTGCATTGTATTTTTATATGGTATGCATTGCTTACCCTACATCTTGTATCCAAAATTGCACTCCATTCTTGTTATCTTTGTCAACCATGTAAGTGGTCTGTAAAACCCCTTCCCCCTTTTATGACCTTTGCTTAACTCTGTGCATTTGGCCTGGGCTGTCACACTCCACTCTCACACACAGCTGATTGTGTTTAGCTGCACATATATTTAGCAACATTGGTCTGCTCCAGATGTAGCCGGCTCCATCTGTCTCAAAACCCATATCTCAAAGTACATATTTCTATGTACTCTGCATTAGACTAGAATTCTAGAATGCATTTGGCCACTCATGACCCCTACAGTATTGTCATCATCACCATCTGACCGAGATGTTCTTCTGTTCCCACAGGTATGCATTGCTGAATTTCCACCCCTCTCTCCTATGCTCATGAAAGCCTCATGTGAACTACATTGTATTTTTATATGGTATGAATTGCTGAATTTCCACCCCTCTCTCCCATGCTCCTGAAAGCCCCATGTGTTGTGAGTTCATTTTCCCCTTCACCATTGAGGTCTGATGAACTCCCTCTTCTGGTGAAGGAAGGTAGTGAGGCTGATTACCAAGCACCTGAGCAGGATGATGATGACTGGGTGACTGGAATTGCTGACTGGATATAAGGCAGCCGACGCCCTTCTGCCTGGCTGGTGATTTCTCTGAGGGATTCTAGGAGACCAGTCTGATTCCTGCTCCTCAAAAGCTAAGTTTTCTGCTCTGCTTTTTGCATTTGTGTTTTGGTTTTGTTTTGCCTTGTTTTTCTGGATTTCTGCTGTTATGATTGAGTCACCGTAGGAGGCAAAAATAGAAATGCTAGCTAAGTCCAGAAAACCAGAGAAGTTGGCAGCTATCGGATTGCAGACCCCTGAACCTATGAACACAACTAGCAGTAGCCGTGGGGGGCTCCTACGATGCCCTAGGCCCCTCGATCACAGCCGGAGGACTACATAGCCTAACGACAGAAAGGGAAATCTAAACTGCCCCAGAGCAGACCCCAAAGCAAAAGGCAGCCCCCCACATATAATGACGGTGAAGCAAGAAGAAAGAACAAAACACAGACAGAAAGATAGACTGAGCAAAGATGGGGCCCAAGCTAGCTTAGATAGGAAAGGACAGGAAGGCTGCTGTCTGCAATCCGTGAAAAACCCTATGAAAATAAGAGCCAACAAACTGACAGTAAAAAGGCCCTGAAGACGCTAGGCTTCAAAAAAGCTATGTCAGTACTCAGGAATATTCTGAAGACAGAGCAACAGGCAAAAGGAGATTCAGCTCACCCCAGCAGGGAATGGCAGAATCCAGAAAAGCAAGGAAAACAAAACACTAATGCAAAAAGGCAAAGCAGAAATCTTAGCTTTAGATGAGCAGGAATCAGACTGGTTTCCTAGAAGTCCACAGAGAAATCACCCGCAGGCCAGAAGGGCGTCGGCAGCCTTATTTCCAGTCATTAACTCCACTCAGCCAGTCATCATCATCAGCCCCAGGTGTCTGACAATCAGGCTCACTACCTTTCTTCACCAGAAGAGGGAGTTCCTCGGGCCTCAGTAGTGAAGGGGAAAATGAACTCACAACATTCTGCCATTCCCTGCTGGGGTGAGCTGAATTCCTTTTTGCTCTGTCTTCAGAAAATACTTGAGTACTGATATAGTCTTTTTGAAGCCTAGCGTCTTCAGGGCTTTTTTCCCTATCAGTCTGTTGGCTCTTGTTTTGATAGGGTTTTGGCGGATTGCAAACAGCAGCTTTCCTATCCTGTCCTATTTAGTTAGCTTGGGCCCCATCATTTGTTCAGCCTATCTTTCTATCTGTGTGAGTGTTTTTTCATCTTGCTTCACCGTCATTATATGTTGGGGGCTGCCTATTGCTTTGGGGTCTGCTCTGGGGCAGTTTAGATTTCCCTTTCTGTCTTTAGGCTATTTAGTTCTCCGGCTGTGATCAAGGGGTCTAGGGCACCGTATGAACCCCCCACGGCTACTGCTAGTTGTTGTTGATAGGTTCAGGGGTCTGCAATCCGATATCTGCCTACTTCTCTGGTTTTCTGGACTTAGCTAGTATTTCAGTTTTTGCCTCCTACGGTGACTCATTCATAACACCCATGTGAACTGTATTTTATTTTATATGGTATGCATTGCTTACCCATCTTCTTGTATCCAAAATTGTACTGCGTTCTTGTAATCTTTGCCACGCATCTAAGTGGTCTGTAAAACCCCTTCCCCCTTTTATGACCTTTGCGTAACTCTGTGCATTTGGCCTTGGCAGTCACACCCCATTCTCACTCACAGCTGATTGTGTTTAGCTGCACATATATTCAGCTCCATGGGTCTGCTCCAGACGTAGTCGGCTCCATCTGTCTCAAAATCCGTATCTCTGAGTACATATTTCTAAGTACTCTGAATTAGACTAGAATTCTAGAATGCATTTGAAAAATATTCAGAATTGAGAGTTCTCAGTGGTTGATACCTTTTAGTGGCTAACTGAAAGATGGTAACAAATTGCAAGCTTTCGAGACTACTCAGGTCTCTTCTTCAGGCTAGACTAATACAAAATCTGAAGATCTTTATCTTGTCCGTGGTCATTATAAATGGACAATCCATTTTTCCAGACCCCCCACTGCTGTGTTTTAGGCAGCCCCCAAATTTAAGAAGCATCATTGTCAAAAGCTCCCTGTCCTCTCCAACAGCTGCAGGAACCTTTCCTTGCAACCAGAAAAAATGTAAAACTTGTCCATTTATAATGACCACAGACAAGATAAAAATCCCCAACTCACATCAGGACTTCAAGATCCCAGGTACTTTCAGCTGCATTACATCTAATGTGGTGTACTTAATTATTTGTACTAAATGTCCAACTGGGGGTCTGTATGTGGGGGAGACAGGGCAAAAGCTTAGAACAAGTATGAATGCTCATCGTCACACAATAAGAGAAAAAAGAATGGCTCTACCTGTGGCAAAACATTTTTGTATCCCTGATCACAGCAACATGGATATGAAATTACTGGTATTGAAAGGTAACTTCACATCTCAGAGAGAGAGACGTGTTTGGGAGTATAAATTTATGACGACCTTTGACACTCTCAGTGCTGGAATGAATGTGTCGCATGGATTTATGTCTTTTTACATCAATTAAGGAATTTGCTTTCAAGATCTGGTGGGGGCATCACACCACATTACGAGACCCCAATCAGAGGACTATAAAACATCCGGACTTCTTATCTATGTACTGGTCCAATATTTATGTTTCTCCCTCTCCCATATTGATAGTTCTGCTTCACGTCACTTGTCTTATCCATTGCATTTTTTCTGTGTTGTATTGTGCATAAATATGTGACTCTTCAGATTTTGTATTAGTCTAGCCTGAAGAAAAGACCTGAGTAGTCTCAAAAGCTTGCAATGTGTTACCATCTTTTCAGTTAGCCATTAAAAGGTATCAACCACTGAGAACTCTCAATTCTGAATATTTTTCTATCTACTGGCTAACACGGTACAAAGATATACATCTTTCCTGTATTTGATTGCATTTGGCCACTCATGACCCCTACAGTATTGTCATCATCACCATCTGACCGAGATGTTCTTCTGTTCCCACAGGTATGCATTGCTGAATTTCCACCCCTCTCTCCCATGCTCCTGAAAGCCTCATGTGAACTACATTGTATTTTTATATGGTATGAATTGCTGAATTTCCACCCCTCTCTCCCATGCTCCTGAAAGCCCCATGTGAACTGTATTTTATTTTAATATGGTATGCATTGCTTACCCATGTTCTTGTATCCAAAATTGTACTCCATTCTTGTTATCTTTGCCACACATCTAAGTGGTCTGTAAAACCCCTTCCCCCTTTTATGACCTTTGCTTATCTCTGTGCATTTGGCCTGGGCTGTCACACCCCACTCTCACTCACAGTTGATTGTGTTTAGCTGCACATATATTCAGCTCCATGGGTCTGCTCTAGACGTAGTCGGGTCTATGTCAAAATCCAAATCTCAAAGTACATATTTCTAAGTACTCTGAAATAGATTAGAATTCTAGAATGCATTTGGCCACTCATGACCCCTACAGTATTGTCATCATCACCATCTGACCGAGATGTTCTTCTGTTCCCACAGGCATGCATTGCTGAATTTCCACCCCTCTCTCCATGCTCCTGAATGCCCCATGTGAACTGCATTGTATTTTTATATGATATGCATTGCTGAATTTCCACCCCTCTCTCCCATGCTCCTGAACGCCCTATGTGAACTGCATTGTATTTTTATATGGTATGCATTGCTTACCAATCTTCTTGTATCCATAATTGTACGCCATTCTTGTTATCTTTGCCACACATCTAAGTGGTCTGTAAAACCCCTTCCTCCTTTTATGACCTTTGCTTAACTTTGTGGATTTGGCCTTGGCAGTCACACCCCACTCACTCACAGCTGATTGTGTTTAGCTGCACATATATTCAGCTCCATGGGTCTGCTCCAGAAGTAGTCGGCTCCATCTATCTCAAAATCCATATCTCAAAGTACATATTTCTATGTACTCTGAATAAGACTAGAATTCTATAATGCATTTGGCCACTTATGACCCCTACAGTATTGTCATCATCACCATCTGTCCGAGATGTTCTTCTGTTCCCACAGTTAAGCATTGCTGAATTTCCACCCCTCTCTCCATGCTCCTGAATGCCCCATGTGAACTGCATTGTATTTTTATATGATATGCATTGCTGAATTTCCACCCCTCTCTCCCATGCTCCTGAACGCCCTATGTGAACTGCATTGTATTTTTATATGGTATGCATTGCTTACCAATCTTCTTGCATCCATAATTGTACGCCATTCTTGTTATCTTTGCCACACATCTAAGTGGTCTGTAAAACCCCTTCCTCCTTTTATGACCTTTGCTTAACTTTGTGGATTTGGCCTTGGCAGTCACACCCCACTCACTCACAGCTGATTGTGTTTAGCTGCACATATATTCAGCTCCATGGGTCTGCTCCAGAAGTAGTCGGCTCCATCTATCTCAAAATCCATATCTCAAAGTACATATTTCTATGTACTCTGAATAAGACTAGAATTCTATAATGCATTTGGCCACTTATGACCCCTACAGTATTGTCATCATCACCATCTGTCCGAGATGTTCTTCTGTTCCCACAGTTAAGCATTGCTGAATTTCCACCCCTCTCTCCCATGCTCCTGAATGCCCCATGTCAACTGCATTGTATTTTTATATGGTATGCATTGCTGAATTTCCACCCCTCTGTCCCATGCTCCTGAAAACTCCATGTCAACTGCATTGTATTTTTATATGGTATGCATTGCTTACCCATCTTCTTGTATCCATAATTGTTCTCCATTCTTATTATCTTTGCCACACATTTAAGTGGTCAGTAAAACCCCTTCCCCCTTTTATGACCTTTGCTTAACTCTGTGCATTTGGCCTGGGTAGTCACACCCCACTCTCTCTCACAGCTGATTGTGTTTAGCTGCATATATATTCAGCTTCATGGGTCGGCTCCATCTATCTCAAAATCCATATCTCAAAAGTACATATTTCTAAGTACTCTGAATTAGACTAGAATTCTAGAATGCATTTGGCCACTTATGACCCCTACAGTATTGTCATCATCACCATCTGACCGAGATGTTCTTCTGTTCCCACAGGTATGCATTGCTGAATTTACACCCCTGTTCTGCAAAAGCCAGCTTCTCCACCATGACAGAAGATCAGCTCTCTACCCTTTTGTCAAAATCACACCTCACCACTTGTGCCCTCTGTGATGAGCGTCAGCTTACGCTGAGTCGTTTTTCTTGAATGAGTGGATCCTCCGGGCCGTGGCACCCACCCACCTAGGGCGAGCTGACCTAGTGAGGAGCCACCCCCTATACAGGGAGCGTCAGGGGCAAGACCAAGGGGGTGAGCCACCACGGCAGCTGGACCAGACGGCCGGCTCAGGGAAACAAGACAAGGTGAGACAAGACATAAGTTCAAAGTCACTTCATTAAGGAACACTTCAGGGATAACATCAGGTGCAAACATAAACAGACAGGGAAAACATAGCAAGGTGCGTGCAGGGACACGCCAAGGTCCATGGCATGGTACGTGCCAGATGATAGGCTGAGGCATGATGACGTCGGACTCCGGACAGCAGGCAATGATTGGCAGAGG
The DNA here is from genome assembly GCF_039654945.1 of Dendrobates tinctorius. NCBI lineage: Eukaryota > Metazoa > Chordata > Amphibia > Anura > Dendrobatidae > Dendrobates > Dendrobates tinctorius. The sequence goes on along the minus strand of NW_027361683.1, from coordinate 55,667,512 downwards.
CATCAGGTTCTGGAGCTCTGAAGGCGATCGGCAGGATCCCGTCATCTGTCAAGGAAACCAGGGTTCCATGCAAGGAGACAAAACAATGTTAAGGACATCATGCGTGTCAAGAAACGCGCCAGTGTCAGGTTCAGGGTAGAGTCCTGCGCATGCAGAGGGGCATGCCAGGGTCAGGTACAAGAGCAGAGACCTGCGCGTGTAGAGGACGCGTGTTGTGAGCTCATTTTCTTGTTCAACTTTGATGTCCGATGAACTCCCTCTGCTGGTGAAAGGAGGTGGTGAAACTGATTTGGATGGGAGAAATCTGTCACCCGAACAGGTGGATTGCGATTGGACATCCGGAATCTGAGTGGATATAAGGCAGCCGACACCCTGTAGGGTTGATGGTGATTTCTCTGTTCTGAGCTCTGGCCTCCAGTTCAGTTCCTGTCTTCTAAAGCTAAGTTTGCTCTGTTATTGTTCCATGAGATTTTGTCTGATTTGCTTAGTTTTGTGTTCTGCCAGCCCTGGCTGGGGCTCTGCTGAATTTCCATTTTTGTCCCTGATCGGTTAAATCTCTTTTGCTCTGCCTTCAGAATATATCTGAGTGCTGATATAGGGATTTTGAAGTCTAGTGACTTCAAGGCCATTTTTCTTATCAGACGTTTTGGGATATTTTTGGTAGGGTTTTTGCGGATTGCAGCCAGCATCTTTTCTGTCCTTTCCTAGCTAGTTAGTTGGGCCCCATCATTTTATCTGCCTGTCTCTGTTTTCATCTGTTTTCACTGACAATACATGTTGGGGGCTGTCTATTGCTTTGGGATCGGCTCTGGGGCAGTTTAGATTTCCCCTTTCTTTCTTTAGGCTTATTTAGTTCTCCGGCTGTGAAGAGGCATCTAGGACCACCGTAGGAACGCTCCACGGCTACTGTTAGTTGTTGTGAATAGGATCAAGGGTCTGCAATCCGCTAGCTACCAACCTCTCTGGTTTTCTGGACTTAGCTTGCATTTTTGTTTTTTCCTCCTCCGGTGACTCAACAGACACGCCAGGGACAGGTATAAGGACGGAGGCCTGCAGGTGTAGAGAGACACGCCAGGGACAGGTACAAGGACGGAGGCCTGCACGTGTAGAGGGACACACCAGGGACAGGTACAAGGATGGAGGCCTGCACGTGTAGAGGGACACGCCAGGGACAGGCAAGGACCTGTGCATGCAAGAGAGGACGAAAGCACAGTGCAGAGGCAGCGTGAAGTGCTAGGAAGCACAGACAGCACGGCTGGGGCACTGGCTAGCTGGACGGGCTGCAGCACTAACAGACGGGCAAGACTCTAGCGAACCCATCTGAGGCATAGCAGGCGACACAGCTGTCACTGACCAACAAGCACGACTGCGGCACAAGCAGGCGGGCACGGCTAGGGCGGGCACGGCTGAGGCACGAACTGGAGGCTAGGAAGGCCAGGCACATGCAAAGGGCACACGAAGCAGCAAAAAAAGGCAAGATGAGAAACAGAGCAAAGCTAGGCAGGTACAGAACGTGGAGCGGAACATAGGCAGAAACACGGACAAGGCAGAGAACACAGAAGGACAACAAGTCTAAGCAAGACAAGGCAGAAACATGCCACAACGGACAAACATAAGACAAGGCAAAGGACAAAAGACGGAATATGAGCACGGAGCGTGTGCAGAGACACACGACAGGGCAGAGTGCAAGGGCACAGAATAGAGGGAGTGACCCCGCAGACCAAGCAGCCATGCAGGGAAGCAACACAGTACTCAGGCCCTGACCATAGGGAGGGGAGGTCTGATATAGGGCATTAGCACTCCCACTTCCGGGTCAGGACCAGTTCAGCTCCTCCAGGATCACAGAGAGCAGTGGGAATGTGGACAGAGCAGGAGACATTGCCGGACACACATCAGGGGATCAGCTGACGTTACTGAACCCCAGTTACACAGGAACAAGTGTTGATTGTGCAGACGGCACTTCTGAGCAGCAACTGGCGGTGTTGGAGGCCAGGGGAAATACTAGAGACAGAGTGGAGCCAGAGGCCTAATTGGAGCAAGTTTGAAATCAGTAGTAGTGTGAATGTGGAGACAGCAGTAGACATTGCCGGACACACAGCCGGGGAGCAGCTAGCGTTACTGAACCCTACTAACACTGGAGCATGTGTTTTTCTCTGTGCAGACGGCACTTCTGAGCAACAACTGGCGTTGTTGGAGCCCAGGGATTACAGTTCAGGTGGTAGAAACATGAACACAACAGGAGACCTGGATACTATTGCCAACCAATTATTTATTCTGGAAGAGGACTGGCAAATTCTGGCGAGATCCAGGCATTGTTCATTTTCAAAAAAAGTAAGCCGGTCAACGTTATCGGAGGAAAGTCGCGTGCGACGGTTTGTTAGTACACCACCTGCGGCACTAAAGACGTGTTCCGATAATACACTAGCAGCAGGGCAAGCCAGCAGCTCCAATGCATACTGGCTAAGCTCTGGCCATGTATCCAGCTTAGAGACCCAAAACTTGATGGGGAAAGAGCCGTCTGGGAGTACATTGACAGGGCAAGACATGTAGTCTGTCACCATCTGACGGAAACGTTGCCTCCTGCTGACTGGAGCCGTCTGTGATGGTGTAGACATTTGTGGCGGGCACACAAAACTTTGCCACATTTGTCCATACTGGTCTTGCCTTGTGCTGAGGTGCTGCCTCCGCTCTCTCTTTGTGCAGAGCTTCCTCCACTGCCTCGACGCACTGAGCTGCTTTGTAAAGCACTAGCAGCACTGCTCTCGGGTGGAATGGAGAACTCCCGCATTTTACGCTCCCGGTTCAACGGTGTTATGAGACTTTGTAAGTTGTCCCGGTAGCGAGGATCTTGGAGGGTGTACACCCAATAATCAGCTGTGTTGAGAATGTGGGCGATGTGGCGGTCGTTTCTCAGGCACTGCAGCATGAAATCAACCATGTGCTGCAGACTCCCAACTGCCAAAGAAATGCTGTCCACTGTTTGAGGCAACATCTCTGCCTGCTCTGCATCACCCCACCCTCGCTGTACATACTGACTAGAGCATTGTGAACCTCCCTCCTCTGGAGAGATGTCTTCGTCCTCCATTGACTCCATCTCATCCTCCTCACAAAGTGTCCCATGCCTAGGCTTTTGTGAGGAACCACGTAGCGCAGACTGTCCAGAAGCAGATGGCATTTGTGACTCCTCATCTTCCACCTCTTCCAAAACTTCCTCCCTTAGTGCTTGCAGTGTTTTTTGAAGCAGGCAGATAAGGGGGACAGTCATGCTGACTAGTGCATCATCTGCACTCGCCATCCGCGTGGAATCATCGAAGGCACTCAAAACGAGGCAGATGTCTTTCATAGAGGCCCACTCAGTGGTGCTGAAGTGTGACCAGCGCACAGTGCGACTTGTTTGCGCCTGATGCAGCTGGTACTTCATTACTGCTACCTGCAGCTCACACAACCGCTCCAACATATGTAACGTTGAATTCCACCTGGTGGGTACGTCACATATGATGCGATGTTCCGGAAGGCATAATCGGCGCTGCAGAGCTGCAATGCGCGAACTTGCCATGCTGGAATGCCGCAAGTGAGCGCACTCTATGCGGACCTTGTGCAGCAGTGCATCAAGATCCGGATAGTCCCTCAGAAAGCTTTGCATGACCAAATTGAGCACATGTGCCAGACATGGGATGTGAGTGAGGTTGCCTAGGCCCACAGCTGCCACCAGATTTCGGCCATTGTCACACACTACCAAGCCTGGCTGGAGATTCTCTGGCAGAAACCACACGTTGCTCTCCTGCTTGATGGCATTCCAGAGCTCCTGCGCTGTGTGGCTTCGATTCCCCAAAGAAATTAATTTCAGTACGGCCTGTTGACGTTTGGCCACGGCTGTGCTCATATCGGTCGTAACAGGCTCCACAGCGCTGATTCTGAGGAACTGGAGTATGAGGAGGAGTCAATGTGTACAGACTGGATTCCTGCAATCCTTGGAGTTGGCAGAACACGTACAGCGCCACTCTCAAGATCTGTACCTGGCTCCACAACATTGACCCAATGGGCAGTGAGGGAAAGGTATCGTCCCTGTCCATGGTTACTGGTCCACGCATCGGTGGTCAGGTGGACCTTGCTACTGACGGCGTTTAGTAGCGCATGTTTAATTTTTCCCTCCACATGCTTTTGCAGGGCAGGGACGGCTTGGCTGCTGAAATAAAAGTGGCTGGGCACGGTGTATTGTGGGACTGCCAATGCCATGAAGTTCCGGAAGGTGTCTGTCTCCACCAGCCTGAATGAGAGCATTTCAAGGGCCAGTAGTTTGGCAATGCCAGCATTCAGAGCCTGTGCTCAGGGATGGTTTGCCGAGTATGCCCACCTTTTCTCCCATGCCTGTGCTACCGATGGCTGTAGAGTGGCCTGGGAGTGTGAGGATTAACGGGAACGTGGTGCTGTGTGTGGAATGTCACTGGGTCTCTGGACAACAGTGCCAGAGATTCTTCTATGGCGATCCTGTGAGGAAGCCGAACCAGCTGTGTGTGAGCTGGAGGAAGAGGCTACAACACGAGCTAAAGAGGTGGTAGATGGTTCTGTAGGTTGGCCTACGTCTTCAGTGTGTCTTTGTAACTCCACCACGTGCTTGAGCCGCACATGTTTCCACATATTTGTGGTATTGAGGTTGCTGACACTTTTCCCTCTTTTGACTTTCTGGTGACACAGCTTGCATTTGACAAAGCAAATGTCATCTGCAACTGTGTCAAAAAAGGACCACGCACTGCAGGTCTTGGGAGCGCCCGTTTTGGCTTTTGGAAGAGGAATGCTCCTAACGGGTGCTGAAGTGGAGGCTACAGGCAACCAAGTCTGCCCCCTCCCTCTCCCTCCTGTTTTGGCTGTTCGGGGAATCTCTTCCTCAGAGCTGCTCCCACCATCTTCCTGCTCCTCACGCCATGATGGGTCAAGGACCTCATCATCTACACTCCCCTCTTCAAACACCTGCTTCTCCTGGGTAGTCTCGCCAGCACCGTACGCACCAGAAAGTGGCACCTGAGTCTCATCATCTGATGCGTACTGAGGTGTGCTGACAATAGGCACTGGCCCACCCGCCTCTTCAGATTCAGAGGGATAAAGCAACTGTATCACATCACTGCATACTCCCTCTTCTTCACGTTCTTGAATGCTGCTTGGCTGGCCCCCTCTTTCCAAGCCAACAGATTCAGAGAACAGAAGTAGAGACTGAGATGGCTCCTGTCCAGGGCTCTCTGACTGCCTGGGCAATTTGGCAGGTGGTGAAGAGACAGATGGTTGCTCTTCAGTGCTCTGGCCCTGAGAGGATGTGGAAGTCATTGAAATCGATGCGTTAGCTGCCATCCATCCGACGACTTCAATTTGTTCGTCCCGCAGCAGTGGGGTACAGCGAGGTCCTACAAAGCTGCGCATAAAGGACTGTTGCCTGGTAAAACTGGGGGATGCTGACTCACTGGTGCCCGCAGCAGGCACAGAATCCCCACGTCCTCTCCCTGCTGAATCCCCACATCCTCTCCCTGCTGCAACTCCACGCCCACGACCACGTGCCTTACTCCCTGCCTTCTTCATCTTGGTAGACTGATAAAGATAGGCAGAAAAGTACAAAGGGGGGCTTAGTGTGCTTATTCCTGAACAGCTGCTAATAGGTATAAGAAACACTAATTTTATAAAGTGTGTGGACTACACTTTAATATGAGCTAATGTGGCCTACACAACTGTCAAGTGGAGTGTTTGGTGAACTTTATTTTGTTTTGTTTTTTTTCAAAAAAACTAAAAGGATGTGACCAAAGATGTGAAAGCGATGGTATCACAAACTTTTTGGAGCTATTACAATGCAGGAAGGTAACCTACAATGCAAAAGATGAGGCTCCAAAAAATAGGGTAATACTAATCTGGCTGTGGCTGCAGGGCACAAGCCAGAAAAAAAGCTCCTCTGTCTACTCCTATATAGTGTTTGCAACCAACCAATGTATATGGATACGGATGGATGCACACTAATAGGAGAATTAATGAAAAATGAGCTGCAATAAAAGAAAAATATGTGTGAGGCAGTGACGCACGCTGAGCGGCCTACAACCAGACGTGGTGCAGGACACACTACAGTGTGAGCTGCACTCACAAACAGAGACCTCTCAGACAGCCGTGAACAGTGCAGATAACTGGGCACTAGCACTGAAAGGCTGCAGAAAGGCTCCGCTGTCTACTCCTATAGTGTTTGCAACCAATGTATATGGATACGGATGGATGCACACTAATAGGAGAATTAATGAAAAATTTGCAGCAATAAAAGAAAAATATGTATGAGGCAGTGACGCACGCTGAGCGGCCTACAACCAGACGTGGCTGCAGGACACACTACACAGCGTGAGCTGCACTCACACAGACCTTGCAGACAGCTGTGAACAGCACTGCAAGGCAAAAGAAAGCTACACTAATTCAAAATTGATTATTTTGAAAATTGCTATCTCTAACTGTCCCTCAGAGTCTTGAACAGCAGCCTGTCCCTAACTAAATTCACAGCAGAGTGAACCCGAAATGGCGGCGGCTTTTATAGTGCATCATGACATCATTTCAGCAGGCAATCACAGCCATGCCATTAGTTAACATGCCTACATGTCTAACATGATGTGCCCACACTTCTGAGGATTGTCATTGGCTGAATCTAATCAAACTGACTCATAGTATTATGGGAACTTCCGATTCCGGTATTCGATATGTAAAAAGTATCGGAACTCAGTATCGGAATTCCGATACCGCGAATATCGGCGGATACCCGATATTTGCGGTATCGGAATGCTCAACACTAGTCATGAGGTGAGTGTGCATACTGCTCTAGGGAACATGCAGGATAACAGACAAGAGATGCACGTGCACACCACTCCCAGGGTCTTGAGGCAAAACAGACATGGCGGACATGACAGACATGGTGGACATGACACCCTCGACCCACTCCCGTCTCACCTCATCCCTAACTTGGCCACAGTCTTCATCCCATCTCTAACACACCTCTTCAACCTTTCACTTACAAATGGTGTCTTTCTCTCATCCTTCAAACATGCCTCAATCTCACCCATCCTCAAAAAGCCCTCCCTTGATCTATCCTCTGTGTCAACTATCGCCCGATATCTCTTCTCCCTTACGCCTCAAAACTACTGGAACAGCATGCATATCTTGAACTGTCCTCCCACCTCTCCTCCTTTTCCCTCTTTGACTGGTTACAATCTGGCTTCCGACTGCATCATTCAACTGAAACTGCCCTAAAGTCACTAACGACTTACTAACCGCCAAGAGCAAGCGACACTACTCTGTCCTCCTTCTCCTGGACCTGTCCTCTGCCTTCGACAACATAGACCATTCCCTCCTGCTACAGACTCTCTCATCCCTTGGCATCACAGACTTGGCCCTATCTTGGTTCTCATCATACCTAACAGACCGAACATTTAGTGTCTCCCTCTCACACACCACCTCCTCACCTCACCCCCTGTCTGTTGGTGTTCCTCAAGGCTCTGTCCTAGGACCCCTACTGTTCTCCATCTACACCTTTGGCTTGGGACAGCTCATAGAATCCCACGATTTGCAGTATCACCTCTATGCCGATGACACGCAGATCTATCTATCTGGACCCAACCTCGCCTCCTTACTGACTGAAATCCCAAAATGTCTGTCTGCTATCTCAGCCTTCTTCTCTGCTCGCTTTCTCAAACGGAATATGGACAAAACAGAATTCATCATCTTTCTCCCATCTCACTCTACCCCTCCACCAGACCTATCCATCAATGTCAATGGCTGCTCTCTTTCCCAAGTTCCTCACGCTCAGTGCCTTGGGGTAATCCTCGACTCTGCGCTCTCTTTCAAACCACATATCCAAGCCCTCACCTCCTCCTGCCGCCTCAAGCTCAAAAATATTTCCCGGATCCGCTCATTCCTCAACCACGAAGCCACAAAAACACTAGTGCATGCTCTTATCTCCCGCCTCGACTACTGCAACCTCCTACTCTCTGGCCTCCCCTCTAGCACTCTGGCTCCGCTCCAGTCCATCCTACACTCTGCTGCCCGACTAATCCACCTGTCTCCCAGCTATTCCTCAGCCTCCCATCTATGCCAGGCCCTTCACTGGCTTCCTATTGCCCAGAGGCTCCAATTCAAAACCCTAACCATGACATACAAAGCCATCCACAACCTGTCTCCTCCATACATCTGTGACATGTTCTCTAGGTACCTACGCGCACGCAACCTTCGCTCATCTCAAGATCTCCTTCTCTACTCCCCCCTTATCTCTTCTTCCCATAACCGCATACAAGACTTCTCCTGTGTTTCCCCATACTCTGGAACTCTCTTCCGCAACACATCAGACTCTCACCATCAACGGAAACCTTCAAGAAGAACCTGAAGACCCACCTGTTCCATCAAGCCTACAGCCTGCAATGATCCTCGGTCTACTGAACCACCGCACGACCTGCTCTACCCTCTCCTACTGTATCCTCACCCATCCCTGTAGACTGTGAGCCCTCACGGGCAGGGTCCCCTCTCCTTATGTACTTGTGTGTGTCCCTTGTCTTACACATGTTTATTATACTTGTTTATATTTCCACTTTTCACATGTAAAGCGCCATGGAATAAGTGGCGCTATATAAATGCATAATAATAATAAAAATACCTCAATACCTCTTCTTTTTAGTCATTTTTCATTAAAGTATGTTCCGATGAAGGTCCTTTGGCGCCCTGAAAATGTTAATACTTTTTTATTATTGGTCTGGAGCCATAAGAAAAAGAAATACTATAATTTTGATATTGCATGCAAAATCTTGTATATGTTGTCAACATAGACATATTTGTGGTCTGAACACTTGTGTTTTGTGTTACATTGCAGTGACTGATGTGACAAGGCACTGGCGCAGCTGTAGGGACTCATAGGAGGGAGAGACAGCTGCGGGCCCGGAGTGGAGAGGCCGCAACCACAGAGGAAATACCTCTACGACCGCCTCAATTTTCTAGCTCCTGTTGTGGATTTGAGAAGGTAAGTGCATGGCTTTAAAAAGTTTTTTTAGTTTTGGTCTCAAATAGTAATGTATTTTTTTTTTTTAAATATAGCACGGAGTCAAATTTTATGGAGAGGGAGACAGGTTCCGACTCCGAGGATCACATTGATCCAGTGGGTGATGGTGCTGAAGAGGCTGGTCCATCTTCAGCACTTTCAAGATGCACCCAACCACCACCACCACCACCGGAATCTGCAAGCCAGGCAGCACATCCAGAGGACCAGGGCAACAATAGTAGCCCCACCATGCCTTTGGATACCTCTCCCCAGGCTTCTGCCATCCCACGACGAGGTCGGCGCAGGAGAGAAGGAGCAGCTTCTGGAACAAGGAGGCAGGTGGACAGAGGTGTTTTGGACTACTAGTCCACAGCTGCTCATGATGATGGGGTGGAGGCTTATGGGCGCAGTCTGGAACGGTACCTCAGGGCAATTGCCCGTAAGTTCAGGCTGCGTACCAGAGGGGCTCTACAAATAGTCCTTGATGCCGGCACACCACCCAATAATCCCAGCACAGTATTTAATTTTTTGGAAAGGTGGCAGCTTTCAAGCGAAAATCAAATATATCTGCTGGGAAGCCATCAAGTGCCGTGTCAATCAGCCTCTGATCCTCCTCCTCCGCGACGGATGCCAACACCTACACCACAGCCAGCACAAATCCCAAATGTGCCTCAACAGGTCCAATAAATGGGCCAGAGCGCACATGCCCAATATGGCCACTTTAACATACCCAATGTTGGAGGCTGGTCCCAACATGGGTATGGTCGACATGGCCATATTGGGAAATATGGTCACATTGGGCAGCCCTACAATCAGGACTACCCCAACCATTTCCATATTACCCCTACCCCAACCCACAACTTGCTCCTGCCAGGATGCAACAGATGCAAGCTCCATCTGCCAGCACTCAGGGTGACAGTGAGGTTGCCCAGCAACCAAGGCCAAACACTCAAGCAGGACCCCCGCCTTTTCCACCTCCAGCCTACCATCACTTGTAGGTTTTCATTTGTGACCCAGTGACTGCCTTATATTTTTGTGTCATAGTATTTATATTTTATGTTGTATGTTTTTTTTACAAATGTGATGATAACATTATGCCATATGTTAAAAATATGTTTTTTTTGTTTTATTTAACAAAAAAAACCTACATAAGAATTAAACAAGTTAATTCGCAATGAGTGCTTGTTGATGTTATGACATGTTTCTGTAATGTGTTAGATAAATCTAACAGGATAGCAGTAAGAAACCAAAACCACCAAAAAGGTCAAGACAAAATATTTTATGAGAGCAAAACAAAAAAACACTACATAGATAAGACATCCTCTTGCCAGGGAGTAGCACCCTGAGGGGTAACAAAATAAGTAGTGAACACATCATGTACTTTGAGTCCAGAGAGGGGATGACGAGGAGGGATCACATGAGTCCTAGGCCTACACACATTGCCAGACACAATTTCAGCACCATCAGGTGAGGAGCAATCATGAAGTCGAGTGAAGTTATGTAGGACCACACAGTCATTGATGACCTCATTTATGTTAGCTTCACTCAGCTGAATGGCTGACTGGAGGACTCGCCATTTGGCGCAAAGAATCCCAAAGGCGCACTCCACCAGTCGTCGTGCGCGTGATAGGCGCAAGTTAAATATTCGGTGTTGGTGGTCAAGGTTTCTACGGGGATATGGCCCCATGACAGTGTGGCCCCCCCAGGAGTCTGGCCGCCACAGTGGCATTGCATTCCTCCTAGGGAGTGTGATGTCATGCCTGGAAGCAATGGAGGGTCTTTCTGACAGTTAATCATTACACACAACACAGTTCCCACTCCAGGTCAGCAGATGGAGCTCTGAACTAAAACCATGGAAAGATCTTTTCTCTGGGGGCCAGGAGGGGAAATTAGTCAGTTCTGTGAGGAGGGTGAAGTGTGTGGACGTGGAGAGAGGAGCTGGGAGATTGAGCAGGAGTTCACACTCATTCCCAGCTAGAGCACATGATCTGGAGCCCGGTCTCCACGGCTGTAAGGATACTGACGTTCCTGCAGCAGACACCGGAGGAATAGGAAGCTGTAAATGCTCTATTCCCACCTAAGACTCAGAGGCACAACAGCAACGTGTGAGCCAGGAGAGATAGAAGGCTACAGCTGTCTGCCATACGAGGGAGTTCATAGGAACATCAGAAAGGAGGAACTCCAGTGTAACTCAGTGCTGTGAGTACTTCATTAAGAGCGCTAGAAAGGAGACTACACAACCCATCTGATAGAGAGATTCCCAAGTTGCTTCCAGGCTAACCAACTCCTGTGCCATCTGTAATCTGGACCCTGGACTGCACTTACCAAGTAAAGGTAAAGAAACTACATTCTGCTGTGTCCTTGCCTTCTTCCTGCAACTTCTTCAGCACCACTACATCTCTGTGCCGAACACTGCACCCTCTTCCTCAACACCCATCCTACACTGCCCTGGGACTTACAGCCCTACCTGTGGAGGGCTACCACATCACCGCTGCACCCCCACCATCTGTCCCAGAGGTTCTGTCTGCAGCGTCGGCTTAACACCTCCCTTGCCGAACACCACAGGTGGCGTCACGAATCACTCATAAACTTTATTCCATCACTCAAACCCCTTTTACATGGATGCCCAGGGCCACGGACCGGGTCACCGCTACTGTGACACATCCCTCTGAGATACCGGCCCAGTACCGAGTACCCCACAGCCCTGGGAGGGTGACCCAACATGACAATTGAAAAGCCTCATCTGCTGCAAGGACATAAGGCACCGGTTCAAGATTGGAGTCTGGAAGCTGACGTGGGGGTGTTAGGTCCAACTGGTTATTACGCAGCAGTCAACCCATAATGGAAGACTTGAAGACTCTGGAGTCTCCAGTTCTTCGATAGGCCCCAATTTGCTTCCCATCCAGGGCTCCAATACATTGTGGAAACTGGCACGTGTTCTGAAATCCACGGGATATACGTAACCAGTCTGCCATTTTGGGCTCCGTCATGACCACTTGATGGAGTTGGGACCAGATTTCTGAGCAGGAAGACGGGACAATGCCTGATATTGTGAATTTTCCAATTAAAAATTCTAAATGCAGAGCAGCATATGAACGGCCAATGGAAAGGAAGCTAAAAACAACAAACAAAAAAAATAAATTAGCAGACAGCCCAACAAACAACATTGATAAAAGTTATACTGTCTAACCTAGAAAGCATGCACGCCCACATTAAATTACATGCCATGGCTTGGTTCTTTAATACACAAGCATAAAGCATATAATGTACCTGGCTAAATGTGTTTAAAACAATATATTCAAAAATGGCAAGAATAAATAAGGTCCAAGGGCAGGAAATTAACTATGCTGGTTCAAACATCATCAACATATAGCTTTAAGACATACCGTAGCGTAAGAATAAGCCGCTCCTCTGCAGAAATAGCTTTGCGCATCCTGGTGTCCTGAAACGTGATCCCAGGGCGCACAATCTCAAGCAAAATATCAAATGTAGCAAGGCTCATCCGACAATATTGAAAGAACTTGTCCGGATGGCTACAGAGATGAATATAGACGGTGGAAATGGCCTTTAGTTATCCTTCGCCTCAAAAGCGGATGGACCCACATTCGTCTCCGCCTCCTCGGATCCACAATCACAGGGTATGGCTCCCCAAAACGTCGGGATAAAACCCAATTGAAAAGCACACGCTCAGTGGTGTTAAAAGTCAGTCTGTCATGTTTGGCACAAAGCAGAACTAACCAAACCCAAGCACAGACTCTACTGCAAAGTTGGGAGGCTCCCACCAGTTGTAGAGCCAATAAATATGGGGCTGGAGGATGATTTAAATTATTTTCAAGCCTAAAAACCGCTATTTGTCCATTTTGCACGCCGCCAACAAAATCTCGCCAGACGGATGTCAGACGGATGTCAAATGGATGTCACACGGACGCTCAGATGCGACAAAATGGCATCCTCGCATTCCAATCAGATGACAGAAGGATCACTGTTCATGAAACATTTGTGCGATTGTGGTCCGTCAAAATCGGACCAATTCTTTTTAGCCGTTGTGTGTGACTCCAGCCTTATAGGTATATTTTTGAGTAAAATGTAAATTGTTCTTTCAGTCTACAAACTTCTGACAACATGTCTTCGAATTTACAAGCAATAAATTTAGCTTTTTTTAATGAAAAGGAGAAAAGGTCAAAATAAAACAGTGCTTTCAGACCTCAAATAATGCAAAGAAAACAAGTTCATAATCACTTGGAAACAAGACTAATGTTTTAACTCAGGAAGCGATCAGAAATCAAATTTTTCGACGCTGGTGCATCGCTAAATGGTCGCTAACAGGCAGATCTATCTAGCGATGCAGCAATGATCCGGTGATGCTCAGCGGTCGCTCCTCCCTGTCAGACGGCAGCGATGATGACGACTTCCGCCTATGTCCATGCGTCGCTAGTGGGCGCCAGCAGGACCCCAACGAGAAGAAAATGGCCCAGGACGTTCGAGCGCAAACAGTGATATCCAGCGGGGGGGAGGTAAGTGTCACAGCTGACCAGTGTTGGTTTTGACTATATCCTCTGTCTATTGTCTGTGCAGCACAGCTCAAGCAAGGAGCTGTACTGTGATTGGTGAAGTTGATGAAGCACCTGCCTCCTCCTTTTCTCATTCACCGGGTGTTAGCTATAAAATCTACTGATCCCTGCTTAGTCACTCACTGGAACAGACTACAGTAAGTAACATTTGTTTCCCTTCACTGACTGAAGGCCCTTCCCAGCCTGAGCTATGTCATTGGTGGTGACGCAGTATGGGAGTGGTCCCTCAGTAAGAAGTGTCTGAAGGCTCACCTGTTGCACCAATGCAAGGCTTGATTGGTGAATCAATAGGACAACAGGATTCTCTGTGCAGCTCCACTAATCAAGGCCAGATGAAGAAGAACCGCTGAGGAAGAACTGGACCACAATCAGTGTTATAGTAGGACTTACAGTGTATATAGGACTTCAGCTCTGCTACATGACTCTGAGTACAGGTGCCCTGGAAGGAGACATATGCCGCCTCCGAGCAGCCACAGACTCATCAGTGTGCATAGCAGTCTGTTACAGATACATAAGAATTAGCAGCAAATTGCGAACACCTCTCTGCTATGCACATATGCATGTTGTGACGTCCGTCTGCGAGTCTGGGCTGCAGTAAGACAACACCCCGAGCAACCCTGATACCCTTTACCCCTATACAGGGATCTGGATTTATAGCAGAGACCAGGAGGTAGCTGTCTGAATAAGAGCAGTGGACCAGAGCAGGGCGGACGCCAGAGAGGTGTTCCAATACGGGACCAAAAACATAGTGGGATCCGAGTCTAAACCAGTCGGGCAGCAACGGTACAAAGCAGCAGACAGTAGCGGAGTCAGATATGGGCCAAGGTCAGAGTCATAAATCAGGAGGGCGGCAGAGGTACAAAAACGGCAGGCAATAGAATGGTCAGAAATCCAGGCTGAGGTCAAAGTTAACTAACAATTCACACAGTAGCATGCAGGGGAACCAAGAATATATCCGGCGGCTTGCAAGACCAGTCCCAAGGTATTTGAGGGATCAGGTCATCCCTCACAGGTTCCTGGACTGATGATGTCATTAGGACCGCCCCCAGGACCAGGCCAGATGGTGATGCAGTATCCCCCTGACGACTGACAGAGGGGCGGAGCCTGCGCCCACCAGACGCCTGCGCAGGAGCCCCTTCTCTGTCACCACCATAACTCACGGGCGAACCACGGCACCTCCCAGTGGCCGAGGCAGGAACAGCCGTCCCCAAGTCTGACGGTGAAGTGGCGGTCCGGCGCCTCCTAGTGGCTAAAGCCGGGACAGAAGGCCCTGAGTCTGACAGCGACGTAACAGAACCACGGTGCCTCCCAGTGGCCGAGGCAGGAACAGCCGCCCCTGAGTCTGACGGCAAAGTGGCAGTCCAGGGCCTCCTAGTGGCCGCAACCGGAACAGCAGGCCCCAAGTCTGACGGCGACGTGACACATGTACACAGGGCCAGCCTGGGACAAAAATAGCAGCCCTGCCACACAAACCTCACTGTCATGGATTACCCAAAGTAGTCATGGATTACCCGACTTTTTATCTCTCAGTTCCAGTTAGGAACTTGAAGCTCTCTGGCGCACGCCTTACCCTCAGGTCACTCAGAGAACTGAACCTAGGATAAGTAGTCGCCGGAAAGGCTGCCTTGTCAAGTACTGGCTATCGGGCACTCTGCAGTGAGGGCAGAATGTGTATTACCAGTCCCAGGCCGGGACTACACACACACAAACCTCCGATCCGTCATTGCCAGGGTTCCCCAATAACACCAAGACACCACGCTGCCACCAGTCCTTCATTTGATACAAAAGCCTATAGTGGGTCAGGAACCAACCCAAGGTAATGGGATTTTGCGTGGACTATGTGTCCATTCGATCATAGAGCAAATAGAACGAAACTAGTAAATTTATAAGTTTACTCCAGAAAGTACCGGCAGAATATACAGAATATATTACAAAAGGGAGACTAAATACAATATGTGCAGACAATGTAACACAGAAAAAACCTCTTAGTGCAAAAAAGAGCAAAGTGAGGTCCAGAGTATTTTCTACAAATTTAATTATTTTATTAAACAAACAAAATATTTTTTAAAGTTTTCAGAGTATCGCTAACCAAGCAGGATGAAGGGGGAATTCAACCACAATGCAGTATTGGATAGGTTATGCACAAATAAATAAAATAATATATCAATAATAATCTGCCATAATGAAATTGATCAGATAAATTTAAATACAAATACACAGGTTGTCCAATAAAAAGGCATACGCAATCACTGCCATAGTGAGGCTAATCAAATGGGTATTGAAGTTATGGCACAGGTTATTCCAAATAAAGTATAAGGTGCAATCAAGTGCAATAAAGCAATATAAAAAAGCTGATCAAGTAAAAAATAGCACTATTGCACTAACTGTCCCATAAAATACATAAGGTGCCAGTGCACGTGAGCCTCAGAGCAAAAAGAGAAGCGCAAAAAGTGCATGTAGCGCAAACCAATTAAATGAAATATAAGCTGCATATGCTAGCATATGACTCACATGTGATGAAAGACCTGGAACCCAGTCTGCTGCCTTGGCGTGCATGCGCAGGTGTCGCCGCATCACATGGGGCACTTCCTCCTGCGCCTGTAGAACGCAAGTGATCGACCGTTGCTTAGGAGCAAGGACCATATGCAAACCTGGTGAGTGCATCGGGAAGGCCCGGATGCAGTGGAGCCTGGGCATGCGCACTAGCCCAAAGTAGATAAACGGGGATATACACTCACTGGCCACTTTATTAGGTACACCTGTCCAACTGTGTGTTAAGACTTAATTTCTAATCAGCCAATCACATGGCGGCAACTCAGTGCATTTAGGCATGTAGACATGGTCAAGACAATCTCCTGCAGTTCAAACCGAGCATCAGTATGGGGAAGAAAGGTGATTTGAGTGCCTTTGAACGTGGCATGATTGTTGGTGCCAGAAGGGCTGGTCTGAGTATTTCAGAAACTGCTGATCTACTGGGATTTTCACGCACAACCATCTCTAGGGTTTACAGAGAATGGTCCGAAAAAGAAAAAAAATCCAGTGAGCGGCAGTTCTGTGGCCGGAAATGCCTTGTTGATGCCAGAGGTCAGAGGAGAATGGGCAGACTGGTTCGAGCTGATAGAAAGGCAACAGTGACTCAAATTGCCACCCGTTACAACCAAGGTAGGCAGAAGAGCATCTCTGAACGCACAGTGCGTCGAACTTTGAGGCAGATGGGCTACAGCAGCAGAAGACCACACTGGGTACCACTCCTCTCAGCTAAGAACAGGAAACTGAGGCTACAATTTGCACAAGCTCATCGAAATTGGACAGTAGAAGATTGGAAAAACGTTGCCTGGTCTGATGAGTCTCGATTTCTGCTGCGACATTCGGATGGTAGGGTCAGAATTTGGCGTAAACAACATGAAAGCATGGATCCATCCTGCCTTGTATCAACGGTTCAGGCTGGTGGTGGTGGTGTCATGGTGTGGGGAATTTTTTCTTGGCACTCTTTGGGCCCCTTGGTACCAATTGAGCATCGTTGCAACGCCACAGCCTACCTGAGTATTGTTGCTGACCATGTCCATCCCTTTATGACCACAATGTACCCAACATCTGATGGCTACTTTCAGCAGGATAATGCGCCATGTCATAAAGCTCGAATCATCTCAGATTGGTTTCTTGAACATGACAATGAGTTCACTGTACTCAAATGGCCTCCTCAGTCACCAGATCTCAATCCAATAGAGCATCTTTGGGATGTGGTGGAACGGGAGATTCGCATCAGGGATGTGCAGCCGACAAATCTGCGCCAACTGTGTGATGCCATCATGTCAATATGGTCCAAAATCTCTGAGGAATGCTTCCAGCACCTTGTTGAATCTCTGCCACGAAGAATTGAGGCAGTTCTGAAGGCAAAAGGGGGTCCAACCCCTTACTAGCATGGTGTACCTAATAAAGTGGCCAGTGAGTGTATATCAAAGCAGAACTAGAAAGAAAGGAGAGACATGATTGTGGAAGGGAAGCGGGTAATATATATATATATATACACATATACATACACACACACACATCTCTGGGAAAAATTATGCATTAGATACGCGCATTGATAAGATTTAAACTTATGACGTATAGAATATAATGTGATGGGAGGGTTATTAATAAACATGCCTCCTTTTTCCTGATTGGTTCATTTTGCCTTATTTGATATGATTGGTTGCTGTGGGTATATATACTTACATGCCACCCATAGGCGCCACCCCCTGATAAAGGCTGAGGGCTGAAACGAGCGTTGGGGAGGGCAACTATCCAAAGGTGACCAGGGTCAGTGGAGCTTGTAAGTTGAACTTTATACTTACTATTATTATTTTTTATTGGCTTGCGCTGTTAGTCTGAATTCCTCCTGGTCTTTGGCACATATATACTGACACCTAATGGTGTCATTGGGTGCTATTGCCTTTTACGTATGTGGCACATTTGTGCAGTGATAAATGTGATTTACTGTTTTGCACTAATATTGCACTTTTGCACTTACCCATATTGCACTTTAGATATATATATCTCCTTTCTTATATATTTTTTATTATTTTTCCAACTGTTTATTATGATGTATATCTCTATAATGAGTCGAGATATAACTTTCACCTAATTATATGCACTTTCTAATGAATTTTTGTGATACTAAATTACAATATCTCAATATTATTTCCGGCACTAATGTGCCCCTATGAAGTGGATAATATTGCCCCCTAGTAGAGTTGAGCAAAACCTGTCGAAAAAAATTAAAGTCCCCGACTTTCGCCAAAGTCGGGTTTCATGAAATGAAACCCGACCTTATCGTGAGGTTGGCCACGAGGTCAGCGACTTTAGCGCCAAAATCGCGTTTCAAAAGATGCTTTAGCGCCCTTTTTCAGCCAATCAGAAAGAACGGACACTATGGGCAACGTGATGACATAGGCAGCGGTCACCACCATCTTGGAGAAAGGCATGCAAGTGATTAGCTTGCTTTGTGTGGCATCACAGGGGGTATAAAAGGGCAGGGACGCCGACCACCGTGTTACTTGTTACTCATGCTGATCTCAGAATAGGGAAAGCTGCTGCAGCTGCTGATTCTGTAGGGAAAGCGTTAGGAAGGCAAAGAGAAAAAAAAAACTGCTTCTGCTGCTAGCGCTTTTCACTGTAGTTACTGTGCAGTGAAAGGTGAAGATTTTTGCTTTTGTGCAGCAGCGCTGGTGGTGATTAGCCTGCCTTTTAAGGCTAGCTGCATTGCTGTGTGCACACTGGTGTTCAAACTGCTTTTTTAAAAGCAATCCAAATTGTATTGTTTTGTCCTGGATAGTAGAAACTGAAAGAAAAAGAGCGCAATAGGGTCTTACCCGAGAAAACACAGATATAAGTCAATGGTTTATACTCACCCTCTGCAGGAGAGTAACAGGCATAAAGGAACAAGGTCAGCTTGCTGCACATCCAAATGACCACGCCGTGGCCATAAATCTTCAGATTCAAGGAAGGAATTTTTATGGATTAAACGTGCGCTACCAGACCATCACTCCTCACAAGTTGTGTAGTTAATACATTTATTTCCCTACGCGTTTCAAAGTTAAAAACTTCTTCCTCAGGGGATGATATGTACAGACAGGTATAGACAACGCCGGTTTTATACATACACAATTCAAAAATTGGCGCCAAGAGTCACATGTTGCGAGGGAGAAAAAAAAAAATCAGCGGTCATCAGTGTTACGATATCAAGGGATATTAAAAACTTATTCTTTTCAACAAATTAATTATTTTAATATATTTTCAGATGACTGTATAAAGGAAAAAGAAAAAAAGAAGAAAAAAGGAAAAAATTATGAACAAAAAAGGAAAAGAACCAGAAATAACGAGGTCCGAAAGAGAGCAAAAGTCAGTGCATAGACCACCACTCTGAATGAGACGATAACGTGTCACAAAGAAGAAAAGGGGGGGATGGATGGACATCTTTCTATAAAATATATAAATATTTATTGAAGTTTATAAAATTAATAAAAAGGAATTTATCAAAAACTTTATTGCATGTAAAAAGAATAATTAAAATTATAAAAAGCATGTGTGTAAAATGTGAAAAAAAAGTGTCTATTTGATAAACCCGCAGCAGAAGAAGTATTGCATAAAAATTAGCACCTTTATGGTGACAAGAGTTAAAAATGCGTGTCTAAATCCAGAATAAAGGAGTATGTCTGGTAACAGATTGTGAAGGGGAAGGAGAACGTTAGAGAAGACTGTTTCCATAGGCAGCCAGAAAAGTCCGTGGCAGCAGAGGAGAGAAAAGATTCTTGGACGGACGGACACCCAGAACGCCGAGAGGAGAAGGATCGCATCCAAATGGGGGAGGGAGAGATAAAGAACGGAAAGATCTCACATATTAGCAGAGTAAAACAGACAGCGCTGGTCATGGAGAGAATAAAATTATACAGTAGAGAATAGTATTTTTAACAATGAAGCTGCTCATAACAGAACAGTTTTAAACAAGATAAAGACAGCGGTGACCGATATTAGACATAAAGTCGCACACATAAAAATACATTGTAGGTAAGAGATAAAAGAAAACCAATTCTACCAGACATGATATCAGCTCAAAATAATTATTCAAAACGGAAAAGAAGGTATTAATTTACTTTCACAGGAAAACCTCAGTGATTTCGTTGAGACCATCTGGTCTTAAGGTATTCAGTCTATAAATCCAGAAGACCTCTTTCCTATTAAGAGACCCTATTCTATCAGTAATAGTGTCCGGGATATGTTCTATGGGGCTGATTTTCAGATTATTGAAATTTTTATTATGTTCAACTGTACAATGTCTGGACAGACCATGCTTTAAAAAACCTTTTTTGATATTGTGTCTGTGGGAGTTAATTCTTAGATGTAGTGGTTGGACTGTCCTGCCCACATACTGTTTACCGCATTCACACTCGATCAGATAAATCATGAAGTCAGTGGTGCAGCTAAGAAAATCCTTGATAGGAAAAACTTCGTTAGTGTTAGTCGATTTAAAGTTCTTATCTTTATGCGCTATACAAGTACAGCATAGACAGTTCCTCTTGCCACATTTAAAAATACCCTTGGGGGGAGTCTTATACGCAGATAAAAATTCATTATTATTTTTTGTATTTTTTAAGCGGCTAGGAGCCACTACACTTTTAATGGTGGGGGCTCTTCTGAACGTTATACCAGGATTACCTGGGAGAAATTTCTGCAATACGGGATCATTCAATAAAATGTACCAATTACTGCTCAAAATCTTCCTGATTTCTATATGTTCAGAGCAAAATTGTGTAATAAAATTAGTCATGAGTTTATTATTTTTAGGTTTAACTACTTTAGTGCCATTGATGAGACTTTCTTGAGATAAATTAATACAATTATTGAAAGCGCTTGTAAGTAAATTATCAGGGTATTTTTTCTCAATAAACCTATTTCTTAGTATTATTGCCTGATCTTCAAAAACCTTCTTATCTGTACAGTTTTTCCTTATTCTTCTATATTGGTTTTCGGGAATGTTCCTCAGCCATTTCCCGAAGTGACCACTACTGAAAGGGATATAACTATTTGTATCAACATTTTTAAAAAAGGTTTTCGTTAAAATTCTATTATTCTCAATGTAGATAGTTAAATCCAAAAAATTAATATTTACCTTATCATATATAGCTGAGAAGTTTAAACCCCAAATATTGTTAT
The DNA here is from genome assembly GCF_039654945.1 of Dendrobates tinctorius. NCBI lineage: Eukaryota > Metazoa > Chordata > Amphibia > Anura > Dendrobatidae > Dendrobates > Dendrobates tinctorius. The sequence goes on along the minus strand of NW_027361683.1, from coordinate 55,646,212 downwards.
TGATATCCTGAATAAAATCACCAATATTGTTTCCAGAATTGTCCCATATAAAAAACAAATCATCTATATATCTTTTATAGAGCATACAATTGTTGTACCATCTAGATTTAAAAATATAAAAATCTTCAAATACCCCCATAAAAATATTAGCATAGGTTGGTGCCACCTTTGAGCCCATCGCGGTCCCGAGCTGCTGATGGTATAAAAATCCATTAAAAGTGAAGTAATTATTATTCAAAATAAAATCCATGCCCTTTAAAATAAAGTTTTTCTGTCCTTTACTAAGTCTTTCATCTTTCAATAGGGCTTTAATGAAACAAGCCAAACCCAAATTATGCGTGATGTTAGAGTATAAAGAAGATACATCCATGGTTACCAGTATGTATTGTGATTTCCATTCAATTTGTTGTAAAAATTGAATTAATTGGGTGGAATCTTTAATGAAGCTTTTAAGTAAAGGAACGTGAGAGACCATTATTCTGTCGATATAATGTGATAAATTACTGGTTAAAGAATTGATGCCCGAGATGATAGGTCTCCCTGGGTGATTGACAAGGCATTTATGGATTTTAGGCAAATGGTAGAAGAAGGGGGTTTTTGGATTTGTTATGTGAAGAAACTTCAGTTCATTTTTATCAAAAATATTGTTATTTTTTCCTTCCAAGATTAAATTGTTATAAGCAACTCTAGACTTGGTTAGAGTATCGAAAGAAACTTTGATATAATACTTATCATCTGATAATATATTAAGAGCTTCATTACAGTAATCATCTCTATTCTGGATTACTGTCCCTCCCCCCTTATCTGCTGACCGAATCACTATCTCAGTATTGGATTTCAGTGTTTTCAGAGCAATTTTTTCATTTTTTGTTAGATTAAATTTATGACCACAAGGAAATTTGGTAGAAAAAATCTCTTTGAATTGCTTTTGTACAACATCACTGAAAACCTTTAAATGGTGACCTCTATCTTCCACTGGATAGAATTTGGATTTAATTGGGACATTCAGATGAAAGTCAGATTCACTCTTCATTTCACTGTTAGTTTGTGTATAGTCATTTGCGTTATTACATGTAGTTTTATTTATTTCTTTTATTGCAAAGTGTCTTTTTAGTGTGAGTTCTCTAATGAACAGCTGGAGATCTAAAAAAAGATCAAAATCGTTGGTTTTATAAGTGGGACAAAAATTCAACCCTTTCGAGAGGACCTTAA